>NW_026891328.1:0-43891 GCF_015708825.2 Lethenteron reissneri | reverse complement strand
GATTTGTTTACCTTTTCTGAATTTTGCACTACTGTTTTTTATTGTTGTAACTGTGAAAAAGCGCTTTATAGATCATCGGAGATGCGTTACGACGACCCCATCGTAAGTCGAAAATGGCCTAGCCTACCCAGGAGTCTTAAAGAATGGTGATAATTTAGCAAAACAGAGCAATTTACAGTACCGTACTGTATAAACTATATGCGTACAGTATATCCCGGCAGCATCCCAACGTACAGTATCGTACCTCGTACGCTGCTGCGTTTGCCTGCCGCGCGAAATGTCAAATATTTAACAATTTTGCCATATCGCTATCGCCATCGTAAGATCTAAATATCGTAAGTCGGGCCATCGTAAGTTGGGGACTACCTGTCAATGGAATCTGAGTGGGCGGAGTTTGATTTTGATTGGCGTGGTGATCCACCCAGTGGGCGTCATCACTGAGCACGCCCATCGACCATTCAGTATTCGTTCTTAATCAGATTTATACTGGAAGAATCCATCCATCCATTGAATTATAAAGCTCTTTTTTCATGTCCAGTCGGGGCGGGTAAGAGGGTTACATCAACAATACAAAAACACAATTGAAAGAGTAACAATCTTAATCTGTCAGTCGTGCTTAATTTTGAGTGAATTATACCCGTACCCATCAACCCATAAGGTTTACCCCGTATTCTTGTACAGGGAAATAGTTTCAGGTCCATACAGCAACATTTTTGGTCTATTTGTGTTTCTCCCTTGTGATGGGATTTTGTAGGATAAACGTTGAGATTTATAAGAGCAAAGGGTGGCCAATAAGGTCCGAATTGGTCTGTAATTAGGCACCAAGGTGTTGAACAGAGAAATATATACCCATCATTAATTTTGTGAGTTTTAATTAATACCAATATTAGTGGAGGGGGGGGGGGGATTTGCCATCGAGATCCGCGGGGAAATGGAAAATTCTTGAAGCTTTCGTGACTGCAAGGATTCATACTCTTTAGTTTTTTCGGTAAAGTCACGTAGGCAAAACAATACAATAAATGAAAACTTTTGTGCCTTTTTACACCTGATGAGGGAAAATTGTGTTGCCTCCGAAATGTCGTGATTTAATTTAGTTGTTTTCATTTATTTTATTGTTTTACCTACGTGACTTTACCGAAAAAACCAAAGAGTAGAAATGGAAAATTTTGTTGTTAATCATCGGCAGCCATCTCGACGCCCGTCATCATCGCGAACAATCGAGAGAACGACGTCGACTTGAGCTAACTAAACAACTCTAATTCTAGATTTGAAGCTTTCGTGACTGCAAGGATTCATACTCTTTTGGTTTTTTTCGGTAAAGTCACGTAGGTAAAAATAAAAAATAGAAATAAAATACTAAATCACGTTTTCGGAGGCAACACAATTCTCCGTCATCAGGTGGACCGTCACAGCTAAAAATTACTGATCAAGTGAGGCAAAATTCCAAGAGACAGCTCTTAAATACTATTAAATAATAAATCACGACGTTTCGGAGGCAACACAAGTCTCCCGTCATCAGGTGGGACCGTCACAGCTAAAATTACTGTATCAAGTGAGGCAAAATTCAAGAGACAGCTCTTAAATATAAATATTAGGATAATAGTAAATAAGAAATTATGACGTTGCGGACTAAAATTACTGTATCAAGTCGAGGCAAAATTCCAAGAGACAAGCTCTTAAAATACTATTAAAATAATAAATCACGACGTTTCGGAGGCAACACAAGTCTCCCGTCATCAGGTGGGACCGTCACAGCTAAAATTACTGTATCAAGTGAGGCAAAATTCCAAGAGACAAGCTCTTAAAATAATAAAATATTATGATAATATTAAAATAATAAATTATGACGTTTCGGAGGCAGCACAAGTCTCCCGTCATCAGGTGGGACCGTCACAGCTAAAATTACTGTATCAAGCGAGGAAAAATTCCAAGAGACAAGCTCTTAAATAATAAAATATTATAATAATATTAAATAATAAATCACACAACAA
Source organism: Lethenteron reissneri (assembly GCF_015708825.2). Taxonomy (NCBI): domain Eukaryota; kingdom Metazoa; phylum Chordata; class Hyperoartia; order Petromyzontiformes; family Petromyzontidae; genus Lethenteron; species Lethenteron reissneri. Next base: position 41,900 of record NW_026891328.1, on the reverse strand, counting down.
CAAATAATTAACAACAATTATCTCAGACTCGTGTGCGTGTTGTATTTCTTAACGCCACGTGCTTGAAAAACTCACAGCGGACGCAGTTCCGGCATCGCCTTGCGCATGCGCAGGAGGTGGTGCGGCCTCGTCGCCACGGCCGCGCCCGCGGGCACGCGCGCGGCCCCTCCCAGGCATCATCTTGAGGCCGCCTTCTAATTATTATTTTTAAAAGACAACAAGACGTGTAGAAAAAAACAATAACGAGACACACCGATTAATGTTTCAACGCAAGCGAGAAACGAGAAAATCGCGACGACGTTTCACCACACGCGTTCCATTTAAAATTGCGCCAAACCGCGACATCTACCGTTCAATATATTTATTTAAAATTCCGCATTTAAAACAAACTTTTAAACGTCTCGTTCACATCGCCGCATTAAAACGAGCTGGTAAAAGTGACACTTTTCATGAGAAATCGAATGTTTATCGCCTCACAAGTTTTCGCCCGCGACTTTATGAAGAGGAAATTTTCGCAGTCGACGAGGAGTGCGTCCACGTGCGGCCCCGCGCGTTGTGAGCCTCAGCACCCCCCCCCCCCCCAGCCAGCCTTATATAGAGCAGCTTCACATTGGCTCCGCGATTAATGTATCCTTCCGCGATGCGATATAATCCCCCGCTCTCCACGCTCATCACCGTTTCAAGAGTCCCGTTCATTTTACTTTTCGAACAGTTATGTATGTTGGCAGTGTTTAGAATATCGTGAAATGTACGTAGTATATATTTTTTTAAAAATTCATACTTTACAGTATAATACGTAGAGATAGTCCGGTCGGAAGACCAGACCCCGTCACAGAAATGTGGAATGGCCACGACTATGTTTTCATTAGTTGGGCTGAGCCGAACTCCAGTGTGCGTTTTACCAACTTATGTCTATGAATTGTATGGGTTTATTGTACAACTAGGGGTATATTGTAAAGGCGTAAATATTCGCCCCATTGCCAAAGCAATTCAGATTTTAACTTGCCGGGATGCAGATTCGATTATTCGATTAAAAGAATCGAACAAAATGTTGAAACATTTTGAATTTAGAGGCCTCTAGTGGCTGTAGATGGAACTAATAAGAAATCTAATTACAATACAGTTCTGGATTTACAGTGAAAATGTCGATTATTGCGCTATTCATGTTTTAGTTTTTTGTTTGTTGCGGTTGCACCCGATTCAAAAGCCGAATGGCTCACAGGGCTATACCTAATCAATGAACTTGATGCAAGTAACTCTTAATAAGGGTTGCCACCTTTACCGCTGAAGATCAAACCGAGATATTTCTCAGCCACCCATCATATATCCGGTACATATAAACGTATACCGCACAAATATTGATGCCAATCTCCAAGATTATCCGGGTCAAACCGGGACGGGTGGTAACCCCACCTATAACGTATGCGACACGGATCCAACTGCCACGTGTAATCATACCTGTCCACCCCTTTATCAGTGCCCTACCTTATTGCAGACCAATTCAGACATTATTGGTCACCCCGTGCTCTTATAAATCTTAACGTTCATCCGACAAAGTCGCATCACAAGACAGAAACACAAACAGACGTTTTATTTAAAAAAATTGCCCGTATTGAAACTGCTGTACGCCGTATAAATAAAAAAAAACTCAATTTCCATGTACAAGAATACGGGTAAACCGTATGGGTTGACACGGTATGTGGAGTAGTCACACTCGGTAGAGAATTCAAGGTGGTGATTTGCGTTGATGGACGACGCATTACATTATATCTATGGGACCTTTTTTTTGGTAGTGTCAAAATGATGGAAAATACAACATTAGCTTTTACCCTTTCCATACCTGTCAACCCATACGGGTTACCCGTATTATTGTACAGGGAAATTGAGTTTTCAGGTCCATACGGTGTACAGCCGTTTCAATACGGGCAAAACCAATTATTGTCTATTTGTTTGTGTTTCTCCCTTGTGATCAGACGTTGTAGGATGAACGTTGAGATTTATAAGAGCACGATGTGACCAATAAGATCTGAATTGGTCTGTAATAAGGTAGGGCACTGATAAGGGGTTGACAGGTATGTTAACGAAATATAAATGCAGTATATAAATAAGCAATGTGACGATGTGGATGCGGAACCGGTTTTTATTTGTAGTACGTTACATTATTAATGTGTAAATAACAACATTTTATGTTCAAGTCCCTGACCTACAGCGCATAGCTGCATAGGGCATTGTATTTATAGATACTCCACTAAAATAATAGGATGTTTAGAAAACATTTACTTTCAAAGCCCCCACGTGTCTCCCACCAATGTCAATACACTCGTTACATCTTTAAATCCCCCTTTGATGTATGGAGCCATTATTTTCACAAGACAGTACAGTTATTAAGGTTGAGAAGTAAGAAGGCCGTTATAAATCGGTCGGGGCATCTACATGTAAAAACAACCCTGTTAATATGTAATGACATCGGGGATGTCACTACATGGTGCCGGCCTGAGAGGGCCGTGGCGTGCGATGCGATGCACCGTCATCGCGTACACCCCGTGGTGGTTGTGGTACCAGCCCCAGCGGGGCTTGGTGAGCGCTGGGATAGTGCGGGCACCACGCATGGTGTGCGGTGAGGGCTCCCACAGCGGGAAATGGGAGAGTGTCAGCCCAGGGGCAGGGTTGCCCCGGGACATGGCACTCTGGTTGACCCCATAGACACGTGATCCGGAGTGTCCACAGAGAGGCCCCCAGGTGGAGGGGGGTGGGGCTAGGGGGTGATCACGTGTCCGGGGAGAGCTCTCCAGAGGGATCGAGAGACAGCTAGAAAGCTCGAGAAGGTGGGCGGGGCTAAGGGAGGAGCGGCCCCGACCTGGGGGGATATAAGGTGGGTCCCTGAGAGGGACCGGGGTCGCTGCATTCTACAAGCTGAAGCTCCACGTCTACAAGCTGGAAGCTCTACGTCTACAAGCTGGAAGCTCTACGTCTACAAGCTGAAGCTCCACGTCTACAAGCTGGAAGCTCCACGTCTACAAGCTGGAAGCTCTACGTCTACAAGCTGGAAGCTCTATGTCTACAAGCTGGAAGCGCCACGTCTACAAGCTGGAAGTTCTACGTCCTACGAACCATCAACACGTGGTCGGGGACCCGAGTGAGGGTCTGACCCTTCGTAACTGTAACTCCTACGTATAATGTAGTTAGTTGGGTGGTCACCACCCTAGGCTGTATCTGGTGAAGGGGCAGTTACCCCTTTGTGTCAGCGGGTTGATGTTACAATATAAGTGTTGCCTCTAAAGAACGTCTGCAACTCAGTTGGACTCACTACACATATACCACATTCTATAACGGTGGCTGTCTTTAAATTGGAACTGGATGGGGGTTTATTTTTGTTGGAGGGATCAGCTGTTGGAAAGTCCACATTCCCCTGGAAAGTGGCCAGTTGACACATTGAAAACCCACTGTTGACTCCTCACAAAGTGATATCTAATGTCTTGATCGAAGAATTCTGGGCTGAAGTAACCCTGATATATGAACTTATGACCATCACATTTAGCACGTCAGGAAGCCGTTATCTTAAAATAGTCATTTTAAATGGCATCGCATTTAAGTAGCCATAAAAGCCTCACTAAGATTCAATACTTTTTTTCCGGGATGGTTTCCCCTTAGGATGTTTGGCCATTTCCTTTTAACAAGTAGAGTGTTTAGTGTTGGAAAACACGAGGAGCACCCGGAGAAAACTCACCATTTATTTAAAGAAAGAATACTCACAGGACTAAACAAATAGGTCAAGAAATGCACTTTCTGTGCTGCCACCTGGCCACGTCCCTTGAAAAAAGGAGTCTTAGTGTCAGTGAATTTGCACTTGGTTGTGTTTTTTACACTAAAAGGTTTAAGTTGGTTTTGGACGTTTCAAAAATCTTCATTATCCACCAACCCTTTGCCTCCAAAGCTCTAGAATACAGGCATCTGCCACCACAACACCCAGGGTTTTGTCAATATAGATTTTCTTATCCCTTCAAATGAACGAACTTAACTGTAACACATGGAATCCACTTTTTTTACATGAAAGCCCTCTGTAAATTGTGTTAATACTGAAGTGTAATTACAAACACCTAAATAATGTGTAAAAAATATTAAGCCAAGTTCTCCAATTATAGCAACATATAGCAACCTCCAGGCAGAAACATTTCAAAATCTTATTAGTATTATTGTTGTGATATATTAAATACTGTACATGTTTCACGTTGGTTAAAAGCGTCTGTACACTTTTATCAAGTGAGCTATAAATAGAAATGTTGAGATGCAATTTACAGTCCAGTAATTGGAAGAGGTTTTCAGGTGTTAATAGAAAAAGGTGGGAAGCTTTCTGGAACAACAACATGACACTTATTGCTGTATTTGTGAGCTTACATCAGGGGAGTTCCCTGTGACGAAAGAACCCAGAATGCACCAAATCTAGTCAGATCTTGAAAGATAAGCTGGCTTAAGCCTGAATACTAATTTCATGAGCGACTACCACGCATAAAACATATTCCTGCGGAGGGAGCTGGTAGGAACGTTGGTTTGCTTGGTCAATGGCCAGGGTCAACGGCGGCGTGGTGTATTCCGCAAATATGCCCGACTGTGAGAGCGGGCACAAGCCGGCGTGAGTAGGTTAAACGTTGAGTTTTATAAGGGCACCACGGGGTGACCAGCCCCTCCCCACCCAGCCCCACCCCTCCCACCCCCCACCCAGCCCCACCCTTCCCACCCAGCCCCTCCCCACCCTCCCCACCTAGCCCCTCCCCACCCTCCCCACCCAGCCTTCCCCACCCTCCCCTCCCCACCCAGCCCCTCCCTCCCCACCCAGCCCCTCCTTGCACGACGGACGGACACAATAATCCCCTGTGGGCTGGTGTAACCAGGTTCCTACCAGTAACAGATGTTGTAAGTTGCCGCAGTACGACAATGTGTATGCTTGCACACCTTCACCAACCGACACTGACCAGCGTGGTGAAGTATGGTCATATAACCTCCATGACCTTGTATGGCAACGGGGGAGGTCTTTATCTAGCCGTGGATTGACAAAATGTGCTCTCCATGCACATGATAAGAATGTTCAAATGTGTCAATTTTTGACGGAACACTATATGCACGTTTGTATTCATGGTATCCTGTTGAAAAATATATTTGCATGACCTCTGACTTCTGTGGCAGCAGCAATTCCTGTGGGGGATACACAACATTGAATTGCTTACATTATTTCACTCATTAATGTCAGCAACGCTCAAAATATTTTTTTTTGAATTGCCAAAGCTCTGGTCGTCTCTGCAATTAAATTGGGTCACAGTCCAATGCGTTCAGTCAAGATCATGAATATATTACCACAATAACTTTCCAAGCTACGTCCATTTGTCATCAATTATGGTTATAAACCTGGGCAGAGTAATGATTTTTTTAAACGTGTTAACAAAATTGTGTCGTAAAACTTGGCTGTAAATGTCTATTGCAATGCATCTCTGTGATGGTTTTTTTTTTGCTTATAAATATACGTTTCAACAAGCAAGCATATTTCAAAAGTGACCTTGTTCATTGTCACGTCTGTGTAAATCTATAAACGCGTATAAATCCCTTAGCAAAATGCAGGGGTTCTAAATGTAAACACTGTACCCTATATTCTTCAAGGTTCATTTGGAAATCAGTGATGCCTCCTGCCAAGAAAATCAATAATCACGTGAAAGTCGTTATGATCAAATGTGAATGTGGCAATAACAGCAATTATTGATATTTTTATCACCATCATCATCATGGCTTGGCTTCGCGAACGAAGATCTAGGAAGGACATCCATGTCTTCTGCAGGCACGCTGGTGGCTGACGAGGCCTATGCGGGACAGGCAGGTCCTGCCACAACGGCTGCAAGTATAGGTCTGATCTGGGATGGGTGCTGAGGGATCATGGTTCTTCCTCCTTCTCCTTTAGTCCTCCATACGGGCCCTGCGGGTATCTTCGAAGAAGGAGGTGGCCTGGTGGACTGTGTGCCGCCAGGAGTTGCGATCAGCTGCTTGTGTTGCTCACTGACGGTGATCGATGCAGCAAGCAGTGAAGCACTTCTTCAGGGAGTCTTTGTATCGCTTTCGTGGTGCCCCTATGTCGCGATGGCCAGAGGACAGTTCCCCATACAGCACAATCTTAGGTAAGCGGTGGTTCTCCATCCTGGCGATGTGCCCTGCCCAACAAAGTTATATCTTGAGGACCATGGCCTCGGATATTTTTATAGGTAGGAAGATTTTATACATTCCCATTAGAATGTCATATGTAGAGTAATATGTATACTGATTATAGTCTATGGCATATGACCATATCAGCCAGAATGTTCTTGATCTCATAAGATATCGGAAGATATGCAAAGTTGAGTCTGGATAGTGCTTGAATGGGTGACCACCATGCACAGATGTCGTTTTAGGCTATGGGGCTATGCGGTGGGCAGCAAAAATAATAATTGTACTTATATGCTCCCTGCCTTCATGACCTGCAATGGCTAGTGGGATGAAGTATGACCAAATTACCCACATCAGTGGATTGACATATTGCAGTGTTCTTCATTGCAAGGCCTGCGGGCCACTGGCGGCCCCTGTGGCCTTTAGTGGGGCCCCTGACGTGCGGCCCCTGACAATACACAAATGTGGAAATACCCCATAATGCTGTCACACCCAATGGTTTCAAATGTGTGGCGGCCCTCACATTGATGTCTTATGACCGAAAGTGGCCTAACATAAGGGCTGTATACATGTGTAGTGAAGTACTCACACGGACACTCCAAGCTTGTCTCCCGTGTCACTTTATTTACCTTGCATCCAGTGTGCATGCTCCTCACTTACACTAACACACACACCCTTGTTGCGAACTCCATCTCTCGCCTCTCCGGCGTCGACCACGTGTTCCAGCGCTTGCACCTGTTCATCCCCAAATGCACCCGCTTAATTAATGCTTCTCCCCCTTATTGCTGCCGCCTCTCCGGCGCCTAAGCCATGTCTCGACGCTTGCACCTGTTCGTCCCCAAATGCACCCGCTCAATCACTGCTTCTCCCCGCTTACCTCTGCGCGACCTCAGTTGCAGCCTCTCTTTGCTAACCCCACGCGTTACGCCACGACACATGCGTAGTGTTGTAAATAAAGACGGACGACTTCTTGTCTTCTTCCCGGGCCACTTTATTACAGTCTGTTTTATAACACTCGTTTTAGTTATGCCGAGCATCCGCCGTCCGTCGCTCGTTCGCTCCCTTACTCGCCCCGTCCCTATCCTATTCTCTACTCGCCTTTTCTCACCCCTCTGAGCAGCCGTGTCTCACTGTCTCAGTGGGTCGACACCACGGCAGCCACGGCATTAAGCGTGCCGACGTACGGACGGCGCTCACGCCTTTAGCGTCCTACTCCTGGTCTGTACGGGGCCCGTGTCTCGCTGTCTCCGCTGGTTGATACCACGGTCCGGGGGTCAAGCGTGCCGACGTACGGACTGCGCTTGCCCCTAGCGACCCTATCCTAGCATACCCAGGTCCACACAGGACCACTCTCGCCAGAGAATACTCTAACTAGCTTGGCGGGTCCGGCTTCAGCTTCTCTTGTCTTCTGTCTTCATCATATCGCCCCTCGGGCTCGTTTTGCCCCTTCCAGAACATTCTCCAGAAGATCCCTCTATGATTGGCAGATACTGGTCTTTTGAATTTCACCTCCCCCCTTAATTACCCCAACGAATTACCCCAACGGTCATCCTGACCCTGGCTGCTCTCGACTTTCCCATGATGACGCTCACCAACCACCTCTTCTTGGCTGCCGTGCGGACATGCAGCCGTTATCGAATATTCCCGCGTTGAACCACTACACATGTAATAGGTCGCAGTTATAAATCACATTATCTTCAATTGGATATTAGTTGAATTTATACAATTACACAACACGCAGACAAAACACAATTTCGTTTATTTGCAGCTCTATTTACGAGCAGTACTTCACACAGAAAATCAGGTCTAACGATCTCATCGCTCTTTCATCGGCACATTAGTGAATGCTATTTCGCACATTTCAAAAATCCTAGCTCATGTTTCCAAAGAGTAGTTCATCTTTACGCTGCATTTTCTAAGATGCAATCCCCTGGAATGCACCAAGTTTCATCAGATCTTGGAAGCTAAGCAGGGCGGACCCTGGCTAGTGTTTGAATGGATGTCCATCGTGCATAAAACGGGTGGTATGGGCTGCAGGGTTACATTCTCAGAAAGGGCCAATGCAACACAATCCATTGTTGTTACTGTACAATGCTCCAATGTGTCTGGTCCCCACATTCACCAACTCGAACTGATCAGCATGGTATGACCGAATAATCCTCCACGCTCCTCACAGCATGGGGAGGCCGTCATCCAGCAGTGCATTGAGAAATGGCCTTACATGTTAATTGCCTTAAAAATCCACTGCGTGATGCAACTTTCATACACATTTATAATGTTTTTGTAGAATTCATATTAGGCATGTAATGATGCTTCAATTAAACAGTTGATTTTTTTATGCTCACAATACATGCATTGGATAATGTGAGAATCGATTATTTTAAGAAATTATCATCATCAGCCATGATCAATCCACTGCTGAGTGACGGTCTTCCTGAGCCGTCACCATTGTCAGCATAAACATCGTGTGATGTAAAACTGTCATCGATCATATGAGCTGATTGTATCACAATTTACGTAAATGTTTTATGAGTAGTATATGTAGGTTAATGGATTACATTTAGGATAACAAAATTGTACAGATGTGGTGAGAAATAGAGAACATTACATGTGAGATAGTAAAATTAGAAACATTTATTGTTGATTTAAACTGGGACCCTGCATCATGAAAATTCATAAAATCGTTAGGGGAGTGAAGAGTTAACTAATGAATTTGTATGCAAATTACTACAAAACAGTACACGAGCATATAAGCGGTAAAGCATGTTTTGTATTTTACTATAATTTATAGCTTCGGTTAAGCATGTGTGTAAAATTAGCAATTTCTTAGCATAATACTTTGACGTAAAAAATTAAATGCTTTCGATCAATTTGATTGGTTTAATCGCCTTAGGAAATTGTGTAATGGTGTGTGAATAGTTCTTACGGTTTGACAGATTGCATACACATTACTTGTTAGCAGTCTCACAGAGGTCAAAATACCCGGTCGCTCGACTCAGTCAAGTGGCCAAGCTCAAATTCGTTAAGTGCAATTGTTAACCACACATGCCCCAGTTAATTTTGACACCATACTCAGCTGTTAATAAATTCAATTAATTTCAATTATACTTCTCTTTATTTTACTTTGGGGGGAACGAACTCCCAACGATGGCTATAACAGTACGTAAACCCAGCAGAATTCGTTTTTAACCGGCCGCACCCCTGCTATTGAAGAGGAAGAATTGGTGAACGGCTGTCAAGGGGATGGCGATTGGCGGAAGACTTGCAGGTGCTCAGGCGAAGAGGAAGTCCACGATTTGACTACACGTTACACATAAAACATCGAACGGGATCAAGTACAGTTGAAAGGTGCAGCGACCTGCGGAAAGCAGCGGAAAGGCTGCTGCAAGGAGATATCAGTGGAGGGAAAGAGTCCAAAAGGCCATGGGACTGGAATAAGAAGACACACTGCTGATGAGATGCGTACTTAAAAGTACTGATGGAAAACATTGGACGAGAGGGGACGTTTGGCTGATGGCCCTAAAAGTGATTTTTTTTTGGCAATGAAACAGACTCTTGACTGTTTAATTATTTACATTCCCACACGCTGGTCTTGGCACTTTTCTAAATATATGTTGTTATCCAAGTGTAGACGATGCCAATGTATTTTCAACCTCTGTGATTAAACGTATTAATTAGATTTTTATGTTGGTATTGACGGCAGAATATATATGTTAGAGGCAGCCTAATTTTGTTTACGGTGCAATAAATTGGTCATTGAATAACGATTTGAACAGATGCAATGTAAAATAAATATCAATGACATTGCTTTATAATCTACCACTGTATGTGAAATGTATCATACTGGTAGGAATCCACTGGTTCCACCAGCCCACAGGGGATTATTGTGTCCGTCCGTTCGTCGTGCAGGTAGGGGCTGGGTGGGGAGGGAGGGTGGGGAGGGGCTGGGTGGGGAGGGTGGGGCTGGGTGGGGGGTGGGAGGGGTGGGGCTGGGTGGGGAGGGGCTGGTCACCCCGTGGTGCCCTTATAAAACTCAACGTTTAACCTACTCACGCCGGCTTGTGCCCGCCCTCAGTCGGGCATATATGCGGAATACACCACGCCGCCGTTGACCCTGCAGGCCATTGACCGAGCAACCCAACGTTCCTATCAGCTCCCTCCGCAGGAATGTGTTTGTATACAGGCTACTATATTTCTAATTGCACACACTGTAATTGATTCTCATTGAACGTGTAATAAATATTTCCAGGTTTAATTTCCACAAACAAGAATAGTGGGTGAAGTGGAGCAAGTGGTTAACACGTTGTGCTATGAGCCTGGCTACCTGAGTTCGATTCCCAGCCAACAGCTAACATTAGTGGTCAGGGATACATGAATCGGTTTGATTCTAGGCTCCGCTGCATGAACCCACACTGACTGTTGTGGTCAATTATGGTCAAACATTCCCCGTGACCAACATGGTTTGTGGAGATCTTCATCGAGCAGTGGATTGGCATAGGACAGTAAATTAGTATGACAGTGATTATGTAATACATAGCAGGGTAAGCATTGTAATACAGTAATAAAACGGTAAATGTTAAAATACCATTATTTAATACAAACAATAACTGCTGGATTGTTTAAAATCATCTGACCAACACCCTTGATATTGACATCTTGTATTAAAAGAATGAGAAATCTGGATCAAATAATCCTGAATGCACTGTTAATATTTAACAGATGCAGTACTTGAAAGTCTATCACCACCACATCAGAGGAGTCAACGCTAAAGTTCAAAGCTTCGTGACACCCCTGTTAATAAAAAAAATAACTCCTCAAAGGTTGCTGTCTGTTCTTGATCGGTACGGGAACGATACAGGACATCCGCGATTAAGAGGAGGATATTTCAGTTGTCCGCGTGGGGTCGGCTGCAGCGTCATTGGGCCATCTTTGACCTCTGTCCTGTCGGGTCACGATCCAGGTTGCTCCACCTGATCTCCTTGGCTCACGATGGCTGCTCCTTCTCCTGCATGTATTGCTGCACCGCCCGGTGAATCGCCTTCTCCACAACTTGTTTGCTCACGCTCGCGAGCTCAGCATCGTCACCCGTGTCCTGCGTGCTCCATGCACCTGGAGTTCACAGTTTTATTTTTTTACAGGGTCGATGCCACGGCATTACGTCGCAGATAACATTTGTTGTTGTGCTGTAAACTCTATGCTCTCCACATCTATGCTCCACGCCTTCACCAACCCGCACTGGATCAGGCTTGGATGGGTGGCCACCATGTATAAAAACGGCACTTTACGCTGCTCCAAGGCTGCAGTGTCAGCAAGATCAACTCATTATTTGACTAATTATTTGGTGATGCTGCATTTCGAAGTGATGTGCACATGCACAACGCAACACATTGGTCAATAGCACCGTGGCCTTAACAGGAAAAAATGGCGGCAATTTGTCAGGAATGGCCCTTCTTCACAGCACATCATAGAGTACTATTAATACATTTATTTTTCATCATTTTACTCTACAATACTCCAGCATCAATGCAACACCCGCCTCCACCAAGCCGAACTGACCAATGTACTGAAGTATGGTCGAATAACTACCCTCCACGACCCAGCAGTAGGCTGACAAAAGGCCTGGCATAGAAGGGCAGAGTGGAGAGATGAAAGTGAACTGGCAGTCATCTTCTTGGTTCTTTCAGTAAAGTCACGTAGAAGAAAAATAATAAAATAATAAAAATAAAACATAATAAAATAATTATCACTAACTTGTGTACAGGATGGATAGCAGACAGTATCCTTTTCCATGTTTGACAAATTAATAAAATTATATTTTGACTCAATCTGTCAGCTGTGCGCAATGCTATCTGGTAGTGTGAATCCAATTAGCAAAGACAAGCAAACTCTGCACCAGCTTCAGTATCAGCAACCAGCTGCTTGAACCAATGCACCCATGCACTCACACCCACCAACCCATTTGCCCCCGTTTTGTTCCACACTCCCTGCCCTGAGTGAGCAGCTCCTGGTAAGCTCAACCCCATAACACCCCCCCCTCCCCCCCAATAGGTTATGTAGCAAGTGACTCGAAGGGGAGACTTTGCAAAAGCAGTTTATTATTGCAGTGTGCAGACAACTACAGCAGCATCCCTCACCGCAACTCAACCAACAATAGTTGCCATTCACTACTAAGTGGCAGTGACAGCACCTGTGCCAGGCCAGGTACACTAAGGCCATGAAGTGTTGAAGGCTCACCAACAGGTCATGGGACAGACCCAGGTGCCATGGGTTGACTGATTGGCAGATGGCACCAGCTGTCCCCTACTGTGCCAACTTGCTGTATTTTAGCCTCCTGGCACTCCGGTCGTTGTTTTGAGCATCACGGTAGCATCCTTCACGAGCCTCCTCCAAAAATGCCAATCATGACACCGTTGGCATTCCCACACACAATCCCATGGGAAGATGGAACATTCAGGTGTATAATGATCCGTGTAGAGATACCCTACCAAGGATACAGGAGACCTAATGCAGGCAACCTGTAAATACCAATGTAGCTGTCGCCGGGGTTAGTTTTGGCCTTTGACGGGTATGCTGTACACGGAAGTACTGCGTCATTGTCTGGTTGCGTGATGTCGGGTGGATGAGGCAGTCAGTGGCACCTCAACCTTTGCTGTGCTCGCATCTGGCAGACTCCCCGTGTCGCCTATTAACACTGTTGGGGCAAGTGCTGTTCGTGAGCGCCTATGAAGGCCGGAACTGCCAGCACCACGCCCGGCCGCCTTTGTCTCCCCATTGGTGACATTTACACATCGCACCAGGTACTCATTTAAGGCTGAGTCGACCTAGGGGAGGCACAGGGCCGATTCAGATAAACGTCACGGGGGTTAGGTGTGCGCGTCACCAGCTTCATGCCGTTACACTCGCTCCCCTGTCCTAGGAAAAAAGTACACCCGCCTTAGATCATTGATAAGTACACTATTTCTACCTAGTATTGTTTAGGAATGTTTTTAGTCTCGGGTTTTTACACGTTTATTTAAATTAAGTTTTTTGTTTATTTGTCATACAGTACAGAAATTATTTCAATTGCGATGAGTCTTTTTGGTTGCCGTGTGCCTAACCATTATGTAGGTTAAGGCTTCATTATTTTCGCTTTTGCGTCATTTTCCAAGAATGTAACCCCGTGATATTCAAGGGTCTCCTGTACAAGCAGAGACGTGAGTGAAGATGTAGAGTGATACATTCACATTGACATTTAAGATACCTAATACACATTTTTAGTAATCATTTACATATATCACATTTATTCTATTGTGAAGTGGCAAAACTGATTATCGATAACTAATTAGAAATAGACAGATTAAAGCAATTCACTTTAGGATATCCCATTGACTTTTAATAACAAAAGAGACCTAATGAGAGAAAGACAGAGATCCGTTTACAGATACCACACGGATTGCTAATAACGAGAGAAACAGAACTGGAGATGCAGACCGGTAGTTGTCAAGTGATCGATCCATTTACAGATACCACACTTATTCTAGCATTAATTATAGACGCCGACATCATTAGAGACACAGCCATAGCCACAAAGAGAAGGACATGAAAGCAATTCATTTACAGATACCCTGCTGATTTCTCACGAATAACGCCATGAGACAGGAGAGACGTCGTATGACGATCCATTTGTATATGCCACGTGGATTTCTAACATACACGAGAGATGGGACAGTCTCTACGCTCAAGCAGACTTTTGCCCACTTCAACAATTGTCTCTTGCTGCGGTTGTCCCACCTGATGACGGACGCTTGTGTTGCGCCCGAAACGTCGTGATTTAATTCATTTTATTTTATACCTACGTGACTTTACCGAAAGAACCAAAGAGTATGGATCCCTGCAGTCACGAAAACTTCAAATCTAGATTAGTCTAGTCTCTCTCTTCCCCACTCCGCCTCTCCTCCCCTCTACTCTACTCATCACCCAGTCTCCCTCTCTTTGCCTTTTTCTCCTCTGCCTCTCCCCTTCCCTTCGTAGAGGACGAGGAGGCGGCTGCTGGTTGAGAGGTGGTGGTGGCGTTGGTATGCTGCGTCACCGTTGAAACGCCCTCTACGAAGCGCGTCTTGAAGAGCACGTTGGCGTTGTTGAACATCCCATCCTTGAGAGAGACCACCACGAACTGCACGGGGACAAAGAGAGACATGGAGGGGGGGGGGCATGGGGAGAGCAAGATGGGGAGAGAGACATGGGGGAGACACACAGAAATGGAGGGGGGGGACAGACGGAGGGGGGGGGAGAGAGATGGGGAGAGATAGCAGTGGGTCAAACCCATAGCACCTGGGGTCTGTCCCATGACCAACACCTAGCCTGGCACAGAAGTCCAGCCATAGTGCGGGTGAGGGATTATGCAGGCGAATGTACGGGTGAGTGGGTATACGGGTAAGCGTGCATGTGAGCGTATCTGCAAGGTGAAGAAGCGAGTGCACAACATGTGTCCGATGTTCTGGGTGTAGGAGTGAATGACTGAGTAGGTGTGTGGGCGAGTGCGAAACGTGGACCCCTCTAATGGAACATTTGCACTAGTTAGAAACATTCAGACCGGCCTGCCTACAATCCATTCTGTGTTTAACAAGGCTGGATTATGTGAGCAGCTCTCAAATCCTTGAAAGATCTGGACACATTCCCATCAGTGAGCTCCGGTGGTCAAGGCTGCATTGGCTGGGTTATGGAGCCCGCATGCCCAGCCACCGCATGGCAAAGTTGCTTCTATTTGGCTGCATAGAGAGGGCTAAACGGGCACGACACGGGCTGAAAAAGACATGGAGTGATGAGGTACGGGAGGATGTGCAGCTGGGTAGACTTGCTGAAGTGCTGTTAAGATCGGCCTCTGTGGAGGATGCTTGTGAAGAATGCTACTGGGCAGTTGGAGGTAGTCACCCTCCAACAACAGAGGAGAGCAGAGGAGCAACCCTCACAACAATGAGCCGAGTGCTGGGCAGCTAAATTACAGCACTTTGGCACAGTAGGGGGTAGAGCTGGTACATCTGCCAGTCATCTCAAGTCAATCAATCGATCTTATTTTATGTGCCAATATCGCCCTCAAAGAAGTAGGCATCAGTGCTCATAACATCAGAACAGGAACAGTACCGGGGGCCCAGGGCAACAGGAATGAAAAGAGAAACCCCGTCACAACCTCAGTGGCTAACACCGACTGAGCAAAGTAAATTGCAACCGTGCACAACCAATGGCACCTGCCTCTGTCCCGTGACCTATTGCCGAGCCTTTGACACTTCACGAGGCTTCAGAGTGCATCTGGCCTGACAAGCGCTGTGGCGACGTCACCGCCGCTTAGTGGCGAATGGCGTCTGTTGTTGTTGTGTGTGCGAGTACCTGCGAGTCTTCATAGATGCCTGTACCACTGGGGCCTCCAGCAAAAGCTCAGACAGATATTTCTCACGTAATTTAGTGGTAAATGAATTGAAGGTGGAGGGGTTACCAGCCGATTGCATCCATCCAGAGCCCCCATTGGCCACTGTAGTGGCTACAAGCACCATGAGGGGAAAAGCAACAACAAAAAGCGGAGCGCCGGGCGGCTAAAACACAGCAAGTTGGCACAGGAAGGGGCATACAGGTGGTGCATCTGCCAGTCATCTCAGTCAACCCATAGCACCTGGCTCCGTCCTGTGATCTCCTGCCAGCAGGCATTCCACAGTAATCGTGGCGTTAAAGTGCACGAAGCCTGGCACAAGCGCCATGGTGATGTCATCGCCACTTAATGGCGATTGGCAGCTGCTGCTGTTGTTGTACCTGCGAGGTGAGGAAGTGAGTGCGCAGCATGTGTCCGATGTTCTGGGTGTGGGAGAGGTCCAGGGCGGCGTCCACCTCGTCCAGGATGTAAATCGGAGCCGGCTTGAAGAGCAGCATGGCCAGGATCAGGGATAGGGCCACCAGTGACCTATCCAGCAGAGAGAGAGAGAGATACAAAGATAAACATAGAGAGAGATATGCCGAGAGGTAGCAGCATCGCCAGGATCAGAGAGCACCATCAGGGACCTGGATAGCACCGAGAAAAATACACAGATACACACATATATACACAACCGACAGGGACCCCTCCCTCACCTCTGGCCTCCGCTCAGCTCGCTCAGATTTTCCTTCCACACGGAGCCCAGAGCCACACGAAACTCCAAGCCTTGGAGCAGCGAGGAGGTGGAGGAGGTGGAGGAGGTGGAGGAAGAGGACTCCACGGGAGTGAGACGCGCCTGGGAGCCAGGCAGCAGCGTGGAGAATATGGAGCTGAAGTCTCCATTCACCTGGAAAGAGACGCACGCGGGCAGAGGGAGATGCATGCGGGGGGGGGGGGGGGGGAGAGATGAGGGGAGAGAGACTGGTATGGTGGCGAGTGAATGGTGATTATGGTGGTGAATGGTGAACGTGGAACTTGCCTCTCGGCCAGGTGGAGGGCCTTGTTCTTATTGAGATCCAGCTCCTCCGTGGTAAGTGGGTGGTGAGTATAGTGAGTGAGTGCTTGGAGAGTATGATGGTGAATGAGTGGTCAGCATGGGACCTGTCTCCAGGCCAGAGAGCCTTGTTATTATTGAGATCCAGCTCCTCCATGGTGAGCGAGTGGTTAGCGAGTGGCGAGTGTGGTACCTGTCTCCAGGCCAGGTTAAGAGCCTCATTCTTCTTGAGATCCAGCTCCTGCATGGCGCTGAAGATCTTGGTTTTGTCGTTCTCCACGATCCGCTTCTTCCTCATCAGGTCCACGTACTGGGGTCATTGGGTCACACAGGATCAGAGTCTCAGGATCTGTCTCACTCTTCCCGTGTCTTCCTCGTCCCCCTCTCTCATCTCCCCCTCTCCCTGCCTCTCTCTCCCCGCCCCTGTCTCTCCCTCACCTTCTCCTCGGACTGGGCCAGCAGGTTCATGGCCCTCTCGTTAACGGTGTGCACCATCCGCCGGCGTGTCTGCTCCAGGCGCGATAGCTTCCGGGCAGCATCACTTGGGTCGCTGGCGGCGAAGTCGTACGCCGTGTTGGGGCGGCCAAATAGAGCGCGCTCTGTGGAGATCCACGCATTCTCTTTGAGCAGACGATCCACCTAAGAGAGAGCGGGAGGAGAGAGAGGGGGTTAGTGGGGATTCAGGAGCGGCTGAGTGAATGGTCGAGTGGGTGAGTGAGTGATTGAGCGTGAGTGGGTGAGTGGTTGAGCGCGAGTGGTTGAGCGTGAGCGGTTGAGCAAGCGGTTGAGCGAACGGTTGAGCAAGGGAGCGGTTGAGCAAACAAGCAGTTGATAGAGCAGTTCAGCGAACGAGCGAGTAAGTGGCTAAGTGAGCAGTTGAGTGAGTGGTTGAGCGAGTGAGTGGGGGATGAAGTGGTTGAGTGAGTGAATGGTTGAGTGAATGAGTGGTTGAGTGAGTGAGTGGAGGGTACCTTGGCTGCGTTGTCCAGGGCGTCCCGCTGGTGTCGCCCCACTGCGTGCCCGCGCTCTGTCAGGGTGAGAGCGGCAGCGCCGCGCCGCGCCCGCAGCTGTTCCAGCGCCCGCGCCGCCTCCCCCAGCGCCTCCTGGCGGGTACGCAGCATCTCCTGGAGCTCCGTCACGTGGCGCTGGCACTCGGAGACACGCGCCTGTGGCACACAGGCAGAAGAAGAGACACGGGGGTGGATTAGGGCGACTCGGGTGGCAAGATGTTAACTACCTCGCCCAGTATACAGGAGGTTGTGGGTTTGATGGAATTCGCATGTCTCTCTCCCAGTGGTCGCGTGGATTTTTCTCCGGGTCCTCTGGTTCTTCCTTCCACATTTAGAAATATGCATTGAGTATTTGGCTACTATAAATTTCCACATAATAAGCCACTGCATTGGGGTATAATTCTTTGGCCAGGTCACGTCTGAAAAAATCTCAGTGGGCCTTTCCAGGTAAAAAAAAAAGTGATTGGGTAGGTGAGTATGTGGGAAGGTGAGTGGGTGGGTAGGCGAGTGAGCAGGTAGATACCTGCAAGCTCTCAGCAGAGGCGCTGAGCTCCCGGACGGTCTCCTCCAGCGAGAGCGTGGCCGCCTCCAGCCTCTGCAGCTCCTGCTGCCCCACCAGCGCCTCCTTCTCGAGCTCCTCCACCTCCAGCCTGACAGTGGACAGAGACTGGCAAGGGGGGGGGGGGGTTAGAGTTCACTCACTCAATGACCCACTTAATTCACCCAATCACCCTCATAAAGCTCATGCACCATCTGCTCGCTTACTCTCACACTCGTGCATTAATTCACCCATCCATCAATTGACCTACCCACCCTCCCACTCATTAATTCACCCAACTCACCTACCCATCACCTAATTTACCCACCCAACCACTCCCTCAACCTGCCACCCACCCCCTCACCACCACCTCACCTGCTGTGCCTCCCTGGCGATCCCCGCTAGCTTCTGGGCTGTCCCCCGTGCCAACTCGAGGGCGCTAGAGGCCCCCTCCTGCTCGTGGCGCCGGTCCCATTCGGCGTTCTGGAGTCGCTCCTCCAGGGAGTGGAGGCGCTGCAACGCGGCCGCTCTCCGCTCCTCGCAGAGAGCAGGCGCCGCACTCAGCTCCTCTACAGAGAGGGAGAGAGAAGGGAGAGAGGGGGTGGGGAAAGGAAAAAAGAGGGGGAGAGACGCACAGAGTGGGTAAAGGTGAAAAAGACACTGCTAACGAGAAACAGGGAGAGAGAGGGAAAAAGAGAGAGGGTGAGAGAGAGAGTGACACACGGAGAGCAACAGAGATGGGCAGAGAGAGACACACACGGAGAGAGATGGAGAGTCGGAGCGGAGACCCGGGGAGAGATAGGGAGGGAAGGAGGGAGGATACAGGGAGAGAGAGAGAGAGACACATTGTTCTCTCCTCACCTCCTCTACACGGAAAGGGAGACGGGGGAAGAAGCGGACAAAGAGAGGGAGAAAGAGACACGTGGAGAGAGAGAGTGAGATGTATAGCGAGAGACACAGATTTGGGGAGAGGGGGAGGAAGCAGCTCACCGATGAAAGTGTTGAGTGGGGAGGCGAGTGGCTCACCGATGGAGGTGGTGAGCGCGGCGAGCTCTGTCTGGAGCTTGTGGTGAGTGCTGATCTCCAGCTTCTGGTGGTGAGTGTCTGGGTGAGTGGATGGTGAGTGTCTGGGTGAGTGTCTGGGTGAGTGGATGGTGAGTGTCTGGGTGAGTGTCTGGGTGAGTGGGGAGGCGAGTGGCTCACCGATGGAGGTGGTGAGCGCGGCGAGCTCTGTCTGGAGCTTGTGGTGACTGCTGAGCTCCAGCTTCTGGTGGTGAGTGTCTGGGTGAGTGGATGGTGAGTGTCTGGGTGAGTGTCTGGGTGAGTGGATGGTGAGTGTCTGGGTGAGTGTCTGGGTGAGTGGGGAGGCGAGTGGCTCACCGATGGAGGTGGTGAGCGCGGCGAGCTCTGTCTGGAGCTTGTGGTGAGTGCTGATCTCCAGCTTCTGGTGGTGAGTGTCTGGGTGAGTGGATGGGTGAGTGTCTGGGTGAGTGTCTGGGTGAGTGTCTGGGTGAGTGGATGGGTGAGTGTCTGGGTGAGTGTCTGGGTGAGTGTCTGGGTGAGTGGGGAGGCGAGTGGCTCACCGATGGAGGTGGTGAGCGCGGTGAGCTCTGTCTGGAGCTTGTGATGACTGCTGAGCTCCAGCTTCTGGTGGTGAGTGTCTGGGTGAGTGGATGGTGAGTGTCTGGGTGAGTGTCTGGGTGAGTGTCTGGGTGAGTGGATGGGTGAGTGGATGGGTGAGTGTCTGGGTGAGTGTCTGGGTGAGTGGATGGGTGAGTGTCTGGGTGAGTGTCTGGGTGAGTGGCTGGGTGAGTGGCTGGGTGAGTGGATGGGTGAGTGGCTCACCGATGGAGGTGGCGAGCGCGGCGAGCTCCGTCTGGAGCTTGTGGTGAGTGCTGAGCTCCAGCTTCTGCTGCAGCTGCTCCACCTCCTGCGCCACCAACTCCTGCTGCTGGCGCAGCTCACGGTGCCTGAAAGAGAAAGAGGGAGACAAACGGATAGACACAGTCACTCTCCTCCCCACTCCACTCCTGCTCTCGCCATGCTCCTATCCCCCCACAACACCCTTTACACTCCTCATCCAGCCTCCCCTTCTACACTCCGCACCGCTCCGCAAGCTGGCAGAGTGTGCGAGCTTCCTTCATCCTCCTCCGCTCCTCACCCCCACTCTCCAAACTCCTCACCATGCTCCTGCACTACCCTCCCCACCACCCACTCATCTCCCTACACCCCTCCTCATCTCAACCCACCTCCCCACACTCTTCATCACGTTCCTGACCCCCCCACCGCTCGACGAGCTGGGTGAGCGAGGAAGCCTCTTCCCCACTCCTCACCACCCCTTCTCCACCACATTCCTAGCCCGTCACTCCCCTCCACACTCCTCACCTGCCCCCTCACCACGCTCACCTCTCTGCGAGCTTGGTGAGTGTGCGAGCCTCCTCGTCCATCCTCTTCCCCTTCTCCTCCAACTCTTTAAGCTTATCCTGCAGGGTGAGCAGCTGCTCCACTCTCACCAGCACGCTCACCACCTGCACACCCAGGGGGGGTGGTGAGCGTGGCGGTGATAGTAGTGAGTGTGGTGGTGGTGAGCGACCCACCTGTGCCCGCGCCCCCACTCGTGTGCGTGCCGTGTGGGCTGAAGAAGCCTCCATCTAGCGTCGCTGCCCCCGTGGCGAGTGATGGTAATAGTGGTGTGAGCGTGGTGGCAAGCGTGGTGGTGGCGAGTGACCTACCTGTGCCCGCGCCCCCCCAGTGAGTGTGCCGTGCGGACTGAAGGAGTCCCCGTCCAGCGTCACCGCCCGCGTGGACACCCGAGGGTCGAAGGCCACGGCACGCGCCGCGTCCATCGTCGGGCAGACGAACGCCGCGCCGAAAACAAACTCCAGCGCAGGGAGATCACAGGGAGAGCGCGGAGACACGAGGGACA
The DNA here is from genome assembly GCF_015708825.2 of Lethenteron reissneri. Classification (NCBI taxonomy): domain Eukaryota; kingdom Metazoa; phylum Chordata; class Hyperoartia; order Petromyzontiformes; family Petromyzontidae; genus Lethenteron; species Lethenteron reissneri. The sequence goes on along the minus strand of NW_026891328.1, from coordinate 20,810 downwards.
GCGCGGGAGAGACACCGTCCGCCTGGGGGAGATGCGGCAGGGGTGAGTGGGGAAACGCAGCGGGGGGGTGACGATGAAGACTCGGAAGGGGTGAGGGGGGAGACGTGGGGGGTCAGATGTGGGGAATGAGGGGGGGGGGGAAGACGCAGGGACGGGAGGGGTGAGACGCGGGGGGTGAGATGCGGGGGGTGAGGGGGGGAAGACGCAGGGGGGTGAGACGTGGGGGGGGTGAGGAGGGAGATACGGGGGGTGAGGGGGGAGACATGGTGAGTGAGGAGAGAGACGCGGAGGGTGAGGAGACAGGGACACGGGAAGGAGACACGGGGACATAGAAGACACGTGGAGATCACGGGGGTGAGGAGAGAGACACGGGGAGATCACGGTGAGGAGACACGGAGGGGAGACACGGCAGGGTGCTCACGAGGCTGCGCGCAATGGTGCTGACGCTGGGGGGGGTGACGCTGGGGCTGATCTTGTTCAGCGGAATCACCGTGACTCTGCGCCGTAGGCAGCCACGCTCCAGCAGGAGCTTCCCTGTCAACTGCAACACAGTGAGAGAGACACGGTGACACACAGGGAGGGAGACGGAGAAACTCACTCACCGACTGCTCGCCCCGGTGAGTGCGAGCGAGCATGGGCGAGCCACTCACCGGGTGAGTGTGGGTGAGCGTGAGTGAGGACTGGGCGCTCACCACGGTGTTGGTCATTACATTGTAGAGTTTACCCCCGGCCACCACCTCCAGGATGGTGGATGGGTGTGGGCGAGTGTGGGCGAGCATGGGTGAGCGTGGGCGCTCACCTCGGTGTCAGTCACCACGTTGTAGAGTTTACCCCCGGCCACCACCTCCAGAGCAGTGGCGGATGCAGGATCCTCCACGCGGAGCAAAGACGCCACCAGGCCCCGCACACGGCCACGGTCCCAGCCCCGCTCGGGGTCCCTGCACAGGGCACGCGCGAGCATGGCGGTGGGGAGCAGGGTGAGGAGTGAAGAGAGAGGAGGCAACACGAAAAGAGGGAGAGTAGTGAGTGAGCGAGTGAGCGAGCGAGCGAGCTAACAGGTGAATGGGTAGGTGAGTGTGTGAGTGAGCAAGTGAACGAGTGAGTGAGGGAGCGAGTGAGTTAGCGAGCAAACGAGTGAGGGAGCGCATGAGTGAGCGCGTAAGACCATGAGCGAGTGGGTGAGTAAGCGAACAGGTGAATGAGTGGGTGAATGAGCGAGCAGGTGAATGAGTGGGTGGGTAGTTTAGTGAGTGAGTGGGTGAATGAGCGAGTGGGTGAGTGAGCTAGCAACAGACCCACCCACCGGTAGTCAAACTAGAGCTGGGGTGTGGTGGCGATGGAGCAAGTGAATGGGTAAATGATTGAGCAGGTGATTAATAGATCCACCCACCGGTAATCAAACTGGAGCTGGGGCATGCTGGCGACCGCCCGGTCTACTTTTTCTCTCATCGCCGACTCCTCCGCGGCCAGCTCCTTCATCTTCTTCTGCAGCATCTCCAGCTGGCCCTCTACATCCGGACACCGCCTGTTAGCCTCCCTACCGTCTCCATGATAACAGTTACACACAGCTGCCCCTCTACAGCTGGACACCGCCTGTTATGTTAACTACCTCGCCTGGTGTACAGGAAGTCGTGGGTTCAATCCCAAACCTGACACCTGCTGTATATTTGGAGTTTGCACGTTTCTCTCCCCGTGGTCGCATGGATTTTTCTCCGGGACCTCCAGTTTTTCCATTCAACATTTAGAATCAACATCACCCCTTTAGAGTATTGGACGCTATAAATTTCCACGTGATAAGCCACTTCGTTGAGCTATCATTTTTTATAGCCAAGTCGATTCTGAAAAAGAGCTACATAGCTCAGTGGGGCCTTACCTGGTAAAATAAATATAGTTTAGTTTATAGTGTAGTTAAGCTTCGCCTCTCCAATGTCTCCATGGTAACAGCCACACACAGCTGCTCCAGTGGCGATATTTACTGCACACTGCACCAAGTACTCATTTTAGGCCGAGTTGACCTTGGGGAGGAGGCCCAGGACCGATTGTTCAGATAATTGCTGCCGTTACCATTACCACTTGTGGTGGTGGCCGTGAGCGGGAATCGAACTTGGGTTTCCTGCTGAGTTCATAGTCGCGCAGCATGCTAACCACTAACCACCGTTTCCCACTCGCATAATAACACACAGAGATTCTAGATTTGAAGCTTTCGTGACTGCAAGGATTCATACCCTTTGGTTTTTTCGGTAAAGTCACGTAGGTAAAAAATGTAATTAAATAAATGAACACAACTAAATTAAATCACGACGTTTCGGGCGCAACACAAGAGTCCGAAAAAACCAAAGAGTAACACACAGAGACTCAAAGACAAAGCTCCCCCATATAGCCTCAACAGTGTTGGGGCAAGTGCTGCTAAGGTCTGCGTGGTACACGAGGGGGTGGGCGGCCAGCACCACACCAGACCTCCCGTTTCCCTTGATGGTGACATTCACAGGTACTCAATTAAGGCCGAGTCAACTTAGGGGAGGTCAATGAGGGATCACATAATTGTCACTGGTGTTGGCCGTGAGCGGGAATCAAACTCGGGTTGCCGGGTTCGTAGTAGCGCAGCACGTTAACCCCTCCACGTCGCCCCTCTCCCCCCCCCACCCAGAGTCGCTCCTCTCCCCTCCCCTCCCTCCGTTACTCTCTCCTGCACGCTCTCCCCTTTCTCCTCCACCCCCCGTGTTACCCGTGTAGCCCAGGGCGGCCATGTCCCTGAGTAGGCCCTGGGCTCGGGTCTTCAAGCGAGACAGAGCCTGCTGGTCGCGAGTGTAGGCTTCCGTGGTGCGGCCCTCCTCCGCCTTGCGCTGCTGCAGCTCGCGCTGCACGTGGGACAGCTTCATCTGAGCCTGTGGGGCACGGGGTGGGGTGGGTTGTCGAGTGGGTACTCCAGGACGGCGAATGAGAACGGGTGGGTGAATGCACGAGTTAGTAGGCCCAGAGGCCTCCTCCCTTGCCTGCGCAGCTTCAGTCTGGGCCTGGCTGGCCTCCTGGCGGCACTTCAGGATCTGCTCGGCCAGCGTGGCGGCGTGGCCGCCTTGCCCATCCTCCGAGAGGCCCACCGAGGCCGCCGCGAAGCGCGCCTGAGCTTCTTGCAGGCCCCTCGCCGCTTCCTGGGAGCATGCCAACGCCGACGCCAGCGCCGCCTCCAGCGCCACTACCTGGGAGCGCTTGGCGTCGCGGGCACTGGCGTCCTGGGGGCAGAGAAGGGGCGAGAGAGGGGGAGACACTGTGAGCGAGACACGACCTGCGAGCCCGGAGGTGAAGTTCACCTCGTCTAGAGCAGCGTTTCTCAAACAGCTTTTGGCCTGCGGACCACTCAGCAAAACATTTCCACAGACCACCCAAGCCCCATACACCTGGTCACAAAACACATTCACTTATCTCTCTAAATATCAGTAATACGATGATTCATATTATCTGAACATAAAAATACTTGTTTTAAACGCAGCAATAAGGTTTTTTTAGGGGGGGCGGTATTTAGATGTTGGGGTAGTTTAATCGCGGTAGTTTACCTAAATTATTTTTTTTATTGAATATCACAAGTAAAACATGAATTGACGTTTGAAACTAAAGATTGGATGAGATGTGGCCTGCAGAGAGAGACATGGTGAGAGAGAGGTGAGTTAGGGAGGTGACCGAGGTCGGCGAGGAGGTACCTCCTGCATGTGAGCGAGCAGCTGCTCCCTGTGGGCCTGCTCCGTAGCCAGGGCCTCTGTGCGGATGTCCAGGGTGCTCTGGGCCTTGGCGTGGGCACGCTGGGCCTGGGTCAGGGCCTCCTCCACACGGGACAGATCCCCTCCTGCCTCCTACACACCATCAACATCACCATCATCAACATTATTAACATCACCTCCCTCCCCCTCTTCTTCCCTCACCCACACTCACCATGTTCCTCTCCATCTCCCACAGCTCTCCCTCCCTCCCTACCTCTCTCTCCCCCTCTTCCTCTTCCCCCCAACTCATCCTCACCTTGTCCCTTTTCCTCTCCATCTCCCGCAGCTCTCCCTCCCTCTTCTCCTCCTCCTCCAGCCTCTCTACCTCCTCTCGCGCCTCCTGCTCATCAGTACGCAGCTTCTGGAGGTGCAGAGCGGCGTTTTCCTGGCCCTGGCTCGCCGTGAAGAACTGGTGAGCGATCACCAGGCGCCGGAGAGAATCCAGCTCCCGGCACAGCTTGCTGTATTCCAGGTAGGAGGTGCGCTCCTGGGGATGAAGCGGGAGGGGAGAGTGGTGAGTGTGTGGCGAGTGGGTGGCGAGTGAGTTGCCAGTGTATAGCAAGTGTCGGTGCCTCACCTGTTTGAGTTTTTCCAGCGTTGGAGAAATTTCCTCCTCCAGAACCTGGAAAAATGGAGACAGGGGTCATGAGATCATAGGGGTCACTCGTGGCAAGTGGATCATAGTAAGTGTAGGTGGTGAGCATAGGTGGTGAGCATAGGTGGTGAGCGTAGGTGGTGAGCGTAGGTGGTGAGCGTAGGTGGTGAGCGTAGGTGGTGAGCGTAGGTGGTGAGCGAGAGGTCCCCTCACGTCGTTGATCTCCTTAAGTTTGGCCTCCTTCTTCTCGATAGTCTTCTGCGCTGCCAGTTTCTTGCTCTCATACATCCTGGTCCCCGCAGCCTCCTCAATCATCGCCAGGATCTGGGGTGAGGTGAGGGGCAGAGGTGAGGAGGAGAGACGAGGAGGGGTGGGGACGAGGAGACAGAATAGAGAGACGAGGAGAGACATGGGGAGAGGTGAGGAGATGTTGGGGAGAGGTGAGGAGAGGTCAGGAGCAGAGGTAAGGAGACGAGAGGTGAGGAGCAGAGATATGGGTCCCTACAGCCTCCTCAATCATCGCTAGGATCTGGGGTGAGGTGAGGGGGGGTGAGAGGGGTTGAGGAAAGGAAGGGACGCTGAGGAAAAAAGAGACACTGAGAGATGTGGGGAAAGGTGAGGAGTTGTGGGAAGAGGTGCGGAGACGAGAGGTGAGGAGCAGAGGTGAGGAGAAGAGCTACGAGTCCCTGCAGTCTCTCAATCGTTGCCAGGATCTGGAGAGGTGAGGAGATGAGGGTGAGCAGTGGTGAGGGGTGGACACGATGAGTGGGTGAATGGTGGAAAGGGCGAGTGGTGGCAAGGGCAAATGCCTCACCTCAGGAGGCTTCATGTTCAAAACCTTGGTGATGCGACCCTGCAAAACAAGAAAACACTCACTCACCACCCACTCACCACTCATCTCCTTCATGAGCAAGAGATAATAGTCTAACCTGCACGATGATGCTGATGATATTGATGATGTAGAGGTGGTACCTACATTATGAGGAAGTGGGGGTTGTTGACGTTGATGGTGGTGATGATGATGACGGTGGTGATGATGTTGAAGAGGTGTCTGCATGAGAAAGTGAGGGTTGTTGACATTGATGGTGATGATGGTGGTGATGACGGTGGTGATGATGGTGGTAATGGTGGTGTTAGTGGTGATGTTGAGGAGGTACCTGCATGATGAGGAAGTGGGGGTTGTTGACGTTGAGGCCCACAGAGCGGAAGAGGTCCTGCACACGCGCCGTGGTGGCGTTCACCCCGTTGATCAGATACTTGTTCCTGCCGCCAATCACCACCTGCACAGAGGAGGCAGGCAGAGCAGACACATGCAGAGACACTAAGACTCCAATCACCACCTGCACAGAAAAGACACTCAGACAAAGACTCAGAGAGACACAAGGGGGCACTGAGACACAGAGACACACACCCACCCACACGTACATATATATGCGCACACACAAATACACAGATACATTTAAAGCGCTGCGTCCCTGTCTGGTGACCGGGATCTCCGCGTGGTCCTCTCTCTCCGGGTGAATTAGTGAGTGAGAGTGAGTGGGTGAGTGAGTGGGTGAGTTAGTGGGCGAGTGAGCGGGTGAGTGAGCGAGTGGGTGAGTGAGCGGGTGAGTGAGCGAGTGGATGAGTAAAGGCAAGGGTGTGCGTGCCTGTCTGGTGACGGTGATTTCCGCATGGCCTTCGAACCCCAGGGGGCTCTGTTTCCGGTCACGGTTGTCGAATGTAATGGAGACGGTTGCCTTTGTAACGCCAGCCTGGCCGTTCTTGTAGACCAGCTCCTGCAGACTTGCTGCTCTCACCTACAGAGAGAGGGGCAGTGACAGAGGGGGAGGAAGAGACACAGAGAGACAGAGAGAGGCACAGAGAGAAAGAGAATGCTCAAAGATTACACTTGTAAATTAATTTCAAAAGAAAATTCATGCATTCTGATAATGTTAATAATGAAAGTCAGTTTGAAAATGTGTTCAAATATACGAATTAACCCAATGTGTCCTGAATTTAAGGCCACCCCGTACAGGCACGTCTCGCTTAAAGAGTGTTCTTTCTACAACAATTCGCTACAACGAGCAAATTAGACCCATTTGTAAGCAAAACAAGCAAAATGTTCGCTTATCGAGCGGAGACCAATTGAATTTGGGCCACCATGTATAATCATAACCCTATGTGTCATGACTTTTGGGCCACCCTGTGTAATAACCCTGTATCCTGACTTTTGGGCCACCCTGGAAAATAATAACCCAATGTGCATTGACTTTTGGGCTACACTGTACAATAATAATAACCCAATGTGTACTGACTTTGGGCTACACTGTACAATAATAATAACCCAATGTGTACTGACTTTTGGGCTACACTGTACAATAATAATGTAGTGACATAAGAAAGGAGGGGCTGCTGGGGGCTCTGGGACCCTGGGCGGCCCAGGCGCTTGGGCCCCTTGGCGCCACCAACAGGGGGGGCTGTGTGTGCTCTGTGGGATATCTGGGGGCGCACACGGCCCCACCCCTCGTTGGGGACTAGGCATAAAAGGGGAGCTCCCTGGACGATCAGGGCCAGTTGTAGCTCAAGACCCAAGACCCAAGACAGCCATCTGAGAACCCTGGGACGCTGTGAGGGCCAGTGGTGGGACTCTGTAACTCCCGACTCTACGACCTTGTGAGGGCGAGTTCCAGAGCGTAGCCAGAGTAGAGTATCTAGGCTGTGTACCTAGGCTGGAACAGAGTATCAGGACTGTTGGAGAGTTGGAGAGTTGGAATGTTGGAGTGTTGGATTGTAATAAAGAAGTTACCTCTGCAAGTGTCTCCGGAACCCATTACAATAATAACCCAATGTGTACTGACTTTTGGGCTACACTGTACAATAATAACCTAATGTGAGGCCACCCTGTACAATAATAATAATCTAATGTGACCTGACTTTGGGCTACACTGTATAATAATGTCCTGACGTTTGGGTCACCCTCACACTCGCTCTCATTCACAGGTACCTAGCTTGGTTCACTAACTCCCTCACCATACATTTCGATTGAGTACATTGATTATATTGATATTTAGTTTTTTCACATCGGCTTATTGTATGGTAGTAGTGGTAATTGCAGTTATTTAGCGTCAATATGCTAAATTCCTCTGTTGACATGTATACTCAGCTTATTAGAGAGTATATTGATTATATTGATGTAGTTTATATTTTAGTTTTTTATCGGTTCACTATATGGTATTCATTATATAGTGTAGTGTATACCCAGTTACTTAATGTGAATAGCTCAGCTTATTGGAAAGTATATTGAGTACATTGATTATATTGATGTAGTTTATATTTAGGGTTTGTTTTCACATCGGTTTATTGTATGATAGTTATGGTATTTATAGTTCTTCAGAAACGCCTTTCTTTTTTTTCCACGTAATGCACTAACTTGATACGCGGTGGTTTGGCTGCCGCAGTTTTTTATTATTAAAATGTACCTACCTTTATTACTGCTAATCCTACATAACACACGAGCATAATATGACTTTGAGACCCCCCACCGCCTACACATTCCGCAAGGAGTGACTAACCCCATATCTGCATGTCATCAATATGCTAAATTCCTCTGTTGATATGTAAACTCCTTTGTCAAGGCGCTCTCCTCCTCCCACCCAGCTTAAAATACGCTGCCAAGCTTAGCAGTGTTCATTAAGACGCTGTCTTTCCGACAGCTCTGATTCTTCACCTGCTTGCGTTGTGGCCAAAACGTCGTGATAATTTTATGTTTTATTTTATTTCCCTTCTATGTGACTTTACCGAAAGAACCAGGAATATGAATCCCTCACCATAGTGCCAGGCGAGGTTCGCACACACACTCTCACGATCAATCTAACCCAAAACCTTTCGATCCAACGCAAAAAAACATGTATTATTGATATTGGTCGCGAAATTCTACGTGTTAAACGATACAAGGCTAATTCTAGATTTGAAGCTTTCGTGACTGCAAGGATTCATATTCCTAGGTTTTTTCGGTAAAGTCACGTAGGTAAAACATCAAAATTAATAAAAATAAAATAAAGATCACGACGTTTCGGAGGCAACACAAGTCTCCGTCATCAGGTGGGACCGTCACAGCCAGATTAGCTGCATCAAGGCTAAGTTCACACACACTCTCTGACTGATGCTAGGCTAGGCTCACACACACACACTCTCTGACTGATGCTAGGCTAGGTTCACACACACACACTCTCTGACTGATGCTCGGCTAGGTTCACACACACACTCTCTGACTGATGCTAGGCTAGGTTCACACACACACACTCTCTTGACTGATGCTAGGCTAGGTTCACACACACACACTCTCTGACTGATGCTAGGCTAGGTTCACACACACACACTCTCTGACTGATGCTAGGCTAGGTTCACACACACACTCTCTGACTGATGCTAGGCTAGGTTCACACACACACACACTCTCTGACTGATGCTAGGCTAGGCTCACACACACACACTCTCTGACTGATGCTAGGCTAGGTTCACACACACACACTCTCTGACTGATGCTAGGCTAGGTTCACACACACACACTCTCTGACTGATGCTAGGCTAGGTTCACACACACACACTCTCTGACTGATGCTAGGCTAGGTTCACACACACACACTCTCTGACTGATGCTAGGCTAGGTTCACACACACACACTCTCTTGACTGATGCTAGGCTAGGTTCACACACACACACTCTCTGACTGATGCTAGGCTAGGTTCACACACACACACTCTCTGACTGATGCTAGGCTAGGTTCACACACACACACTCTCTGACTGATGCTAGGCTAGGTTCACACACACACACTCTCTGACTGATGCTAGGCTAGGTTCACACACACACACTCTCTGACTGATGCTAGGCTAGGCTCACACACACACACTCTCTGACTGATGCTAGGCTAGGTTCACACACACACACTCTCTGACTGATGCTAGGCTAGGTTCACACACCCACACCCTCTGACTGATGCTAGGCTAGGTTCACACACACCCCCTCTCTGACTGATGCTAGGCTAGGTTCACACACACACTCTCTTGACTGATGCTAGGCTAGGTTCACACACACACTCTCTGACTGATGCTAGGCTAGGTTCACACACACACACTCTCTGACTGATGCTAGGCTAGGCTCACACACACACACACTCTCTGACTGATGCTCGGCTAGGTTCACACACACACACTCTCTGACTGATGCTAGGCTAGGTTCACACACACACACTCTCTTGACTGATGCTAGGCTAGGTTCACACACACACACTCTCTGACTGATGCTAGGCTAGGTTCACACACACACACTCTCTGACTGATGCTAGGCTAGGTTCACACACTCACTCTCTGACTGATGCTAGGCTAGGTTCACACACACACACTCTCTGACTGATGCTAGGCTAGGTTCACACACACACACTCTCTGACTGATGCTAGGCTAGGTTCACACACACTCACTCTCTGACTGATGCTAGGCTAGGTTCACACACACACACTCTCTTGACTGATGCTAGCCTAGGTTCACACACACACACTCTCTGACTGATGCTAGGCTAGGTTCACACACACACACTCTCTGACTGATGCTAGGCTAGGTTCACACACACACTCTCTGACTGATGCTAGGCTAGGTTCACACACACACACTCTCTGACTGATGCTAGGCTAGGCTCACACACACACACTCTCTGACTGATGCTAGGCTAGGTTCACACACACACACTCTCTGACTGATGCTAGGCTAGGTTCACACACACACACTCTCTGACTGATGCTAGGCTAGGTTCACACACACACACTCTCTGACTGATGCTAGGCTAGGTTCACACACACACACTCTCTGACTGATGCTAGGCTAGGTTCACACACACACACTCTCTGACTGATGCTAGGCTAGGTTCACACACACACACTCTCTGACTGATGCTAGGCTAGGTTCACACACACACACTCTCTTGACTGATGCTAGGCTAGGTTCACACACACACACTCTCTGACTGATGCTAGGCTAGGTTCACACACACACACTCTCTGACTGATGCTAGGCTAGGTTCACACACACACACTCTCTGACTGATGCTAGGCTAGGTTCACACACACACACTCTCTGACTGATGCTAGGCTAGGTTCACACACACACACTCTCTGACTGATGCTAGGCTAGGTTCACACACACACACTCTCTGACTGATGCTAGGCTAGGTTCACACACACACACTCTCTGACTGATGCTAGGCTAGGTTCACACACACACACTCTCTGACTGATGCTAGGCTAGGTTCACACACACACACTCTCTTGACTGATGCTAGGCTAGGTTCACCACACACACCCTCTGACTGATGCTAGGCTAGGTTCACACACACACACTCTCTGACTGATGCTAGGCTAGGCTCACACACACACACTCTCTGACTGATGCTCGGCTAGGTTCACACACACACTCTCTGACTGATGCTAGGCTAGGTTCACACACACACACTCTCTGACTGATGCTAGGCTAGGTTCACACACACACACTCTCTGACTGATGCTAGGCTAGGTTCACACACACACACTCTCTGACTGATGCTAGGCTAGGTTCACACACTCACTCTCTGACTGATGCTAGGCTAGGTTCACACACACACTCTCTGACTGATGCTAGGCGAGGTTCACACACACTCACTCTCTGACTGATGCTAGGCTAGGTTCACACACACACACTCTCTGACTGATGCTAGGCTAGGTTCACACACACTCACTCTCTGACTGATGCTAGGCTAGGTTCACACACACACACTCTCTTGACTGATGCTAGCCTAGGTTCACACACACACACTCTCTGACTGATGCTAGGCTAGGCTCACACACACACACTCTCTGACTGATGCTCGGCTAGGTTCACACACACACACTCTCTTGACTGATGCTAGGCTAGGTTCACACACACACACTCTCTGACTGATGCTAGGCTAGGTTCACACACACACACTCTCTGACTGATGCTAGGCACACACACACACTCTCTGACTGATGCTAGGCTAGGTTCACACACACACTCACTCTCTGACTGATGCTAGGCTCACACACACACTCTCTGACTGATGCTAGGCTAGGCTCACACACACACACTTTCTTGACTGATGCTAGGCTAGGTTCACATACACACACTCTCTGACTGATGCTAGGCTAGGTTCACACACACACACTCTCTGACTGATGCTAGGCTAGGTTCACACACACACACTCTCTGACTGATGCTTGGCTAGGCTCACACACACACACTCTCTGACTGATGCTAGGCTAGGTTCACACACACACACTCTCTGACTGATGCTAGGCTAGGTTCACACACACACACACTCTCATGACTGATGCTAGGCTAGGTTCACACACACACACACTCTCTGACTGATGCTAGGCTAGGTTCACACACACACACTCTCTGACTGATGCTAGGCTAGGCTCACACACACACACACTCTCTGACTGGATGCTCGGCTAGGTTCACACACACACACTCTCTGACTGATGCTAGGCTAGGTTCACACACACACACTCTCTTGACTGATGCTAGGCTAGGTTCACACACACACACTCTCTGACTGATGCTAGGCTAGGTTCACACACACACACTCTCTGACTGATGCTAGGCTAGGTTCACACACACACACTCTGACTGATGCTAGGCTAGGTTCACACACACACACTCTCTGACTGATGCTAGGCTAGGTTCACACACACACACACTCTCTGATTGATGCTAGGCTAGGTTCACACACACACACACACTCTCTGACTGATGCTAGGCTAGGTTCACACACACACACTCTCTGACTGATGCTAGGCTAGGCTCACACACACACACTCTCTGACTGATGCTAGGCTAGGTTCACACACACACACTCTCTGACTGATGCTAGGCTAGGTTCACACACACACACACACTCTCTGACTGATGCTAGGCTAGGTTCACACACACACACTCTCTGACTGATGCTAGGCTAGGTTCACACACACACACACTCCCACTCTCCTCACTCTCGTTCTCACTGGTGCCAGGTTAGGTTCACTTGAGACAAGTTGAAGATGCCCAGCACAAAGCACACACTCTCCCTCACACTAGTGCCAGGCTAGGTGCACACTGTCTCTCTCGTGTCAGGCCAGGTTCACACACAATCAAGCACTTCTCACAATCTCTCCCTCACCCTGGTGCCAGGCTAGGTTCACGTACACACTCCCGCTCTGCTCATTCTCTTGCTCTCTCACCCGCCATTCTCACACTCTCCCTCTCATTGGTACCAGGCTAGGTGCACACACCACTCACACTCTCTGGTGCCAGGCTAGGTTCGCCTGATACAGGTTTAAGATGCTCAGCACGAAGCACGCCCTCTCCCTCACACTGCACCAGGCTAGGTGAACACACAGAGACAAAGATCCCCCGTATAGCCTGAAGAAACTGTAGGGGCAAGTGCTGTTAGCGAGTAGCACCTATGAAGGCCGGCACTGTGGCACACGAGCGGGTGGGCGGCCAGCACCACGCCCGGCCGCCTTTGTCTCCCCAGTGCTGGCGATGTTTACACACCGCACCGTGGACTCGCAGAGACACCGTCTGACACTCTACCGCTATCCTCACACACGCACTTTCTTCACGCTCGCTCTCCTACTGGTACCGGGCAAGGTTCACACAAACCCTGGTGCCAGACTAGGTTCACCTGAGACAGGTTGGAGATGCCGAGCACGAAGCAAACGGCGTCCAGGATGTTGGATTTGCCGCTTCCATTGAGCCCCGTGATGGCGTTGAACAGCGGATCCCAGTCGCAGATCTCTGTGCGTTGGGCGTACGACTTGAAGCCGTCCAGCACGATCGCCTTGATGTACATTGTCCCCCCCCCCCTTGTTTGTTTATTCGGTTATCGGTTCTTAAAACTTGATCGGGTTTCGCGATTCCCCCTCAGACCGCGAGCGAGCGGTGGGTGGGCAACGCTTTCCCGCCCTTTTTGAAGACGTGACGTCACTTCCGGCTTCTTCGAATCTCGGGCGGAAGTTATCTTTTATATTCTAAAATATTAAGTTTAAATGTTATTTATTTGGTTTGTGACGGGCTGGTTAAAGTTTGTTGGATAATAGTGTCATGGATTGCCTTCGCACAGATAAATAAATCATTTTTGGAATTTCGAGGACAGCGAATTGCGATCCTGTATTGCATCAGCATTGCGGACGTCATTTGCACGAGTAACGGAAGCGGCTGAGTTCTATAAAAGGTTAATACTATTTGCTTATTTTTGTAATGAACATAGATCTCTTACGGTTCTGCTCAACGATTATTAACTGTTATCAATACCACAAAACATTTAACATGCGTCGGTGTAAAGAAGTATCTTTATAAATAATTAAATTTGGCGTCATTGGCTGGGTTACCGTTGACCTTTGTAACTGGGGTTACTTTTTTGTATTAAAATATAAAAAATGATTTTAAATTTGTCATTTGCCAACCATATAAAGAATAAACAAGTAAACCCGTAAAAACAAAGTTTTTCACTATAAATCCTTTATATGCGTGGCGGCTAGAGTCCTCTCGTCCTCTGGCTTGAGATGGCTGCCACCTATGGGTCAGATGATTGTCTGCAGTATTAAGCAATTGGTAATTAAATATTTAATTTGTTTTCCCTAAAAAGTGTAAAAAAATTTAAACTTTTTTTTCACGAACATTAATTGTCTCGCACAACGAGTCTGTGTGGAAAATGTCAGCTCGATTGGATCACGGGAAGTGGGTTAAAAAACGACCGAAAGATTTGCACGGTCGTAAGCAAGCAAGCAAGCGAACTTAATATAAAGGATTTTTAAAAATAAGAGATTACGTGAAAATCATTCTTCCGCTGTTCCACGGCCTGCACGTCATTGGGGCAGTCCTCGACTTACGAACATCCCAATTCCTGCCATGTGTTCGTAAGTCGGGAATGTCGCAGTCCGCGCGCCTCGAGACGAACCCAGCCACCCGAGTTCGATTCCCGCTCACGGCCAACATCAGTGACTATTATCTGTACCAGTCATGGACCTCCCCTATGTCGACTCAGCTTTAAAGTAGTACCTGGTGCGGTGTGTAAATGACGCCACGAGGGAGACAAAGGCGCCCGCGCGTGGTGCTGGCCACCCCCCACCGCCTCGCGTGCCCCAGCAGTGTGTCGAGTGGCACCACGGACTGCCTGCCCTGTACCACGGGCTACATCAGGGGTCGGGAACCTTTTTGACTGGGAGAGCCATAAAAGCCAAATATTTCTAAATATATTTCATTGAGAGCCATATAGTATTTTTAACGTATGATAAATTAAATGTCTTACTTTTAATGCGACTTCTGGTCACGGGACCCGTGAGCCGAGAAATTTTAACTTCAAAACTAATTTCTGTTTACTTTAAAATGACACACTATTATTAAGCAATATCACAAGTATTTTAAAACCAGTTCCAAACTGATTTTATTTTAATTTTATTATTATTATTATTTTCAACTCAAAATTGTCTGGAAGCCATATGCCGTCACCGGAAGAGCCATATATGGCTCGCGAGCCATAGGTTCCCGACCGCTGGTCTACGGTCTCAGCCACGCAACACCATGGCGCAGTCCTCTCGCGAAACGCCAAGACCCCCGCAATAGCTCAATTGGCATACAAGAGGTTGCCCGCAAGAGGCCGAAAAGGCGACGGGTAACCCCGTGATATTAAAGGGTCTCCCGTGCATACACAGACATAAACCATCTCTGCACACAGACACGGTCACCACTATACATGAAGTTAACATTCTTTATTCGCGTCGGGGTACATTCGCAATTTGTAACGCGATACACGCGGCAACAAAAACAAAACGACTGAAACGGAACTTGCCGACTCGAACTCGGTCAGCCACAACCGATCATTCGGTTCTGAATTTTATTCGCACCCAATGGAAATCGTACTTGCACAACACAAACGACGGATGAGCGAAAACTACAGAGTTACCAGGATACGGTGGACAATATCATTTGAGGCTGTATCATCAGTGATATACAGGGTACCCCTCGATTTACGTGTTAAACGGTGTTTTGTAAATCGGAACGGCTTTTCCAATTAATTTATAACAGGTAGCTCCCGCTTTTTGAATAACTAGCGGTTAGTACCCGGCGTTGCCCGGGCGAGAAAGGCAGACACACATGTAGTTACACACGCAAATCCATTGATACACAAAATAGAGTTACACGCACAAATGGACTCTCACATACATACATAGACTGAACAACAACCGCCATTCGCCACTAAGTGGCGGTGACGTCACAACAACGCTTGTGCCAGGCTATGTGCACCTTGAGGCCATGTGAAGTGTCGAACGCCCGCTGGCGAGAGGTCACGGGGCAAACCCAGATGGCACAGGTCGACTGACTGAGACGACTGGCTGATGCAGCACCTGTGGCCCTACTGTGGCAACTTTGTGTGCTTTAGCCACCCGGCGCTCCGCTCGTTGTTGTGAGCGTCGCTCCTCCGCCCTCCGTTGTTGTTGGAGGGCGACTGCCTCCAACTGCCCAGTAGCGTCTTTCAGGAGCCTCCTCCACAGTGGCCGATCTTGACACGGCTGGTACCAGTCATCCACAAGTGGACTCAGCTCCAAGTCTTCCTGTAGCACATAACTCCCATGTCTTCTCCAGCCCGTGCCGCACCCGTTTAGCCCCCTCGATCCGGCGGAACAAAAGCTGTTTAGGCATGTGGTGGCTGGCCATGCGGGCTACATGACTCAGCCAACGCAGCCTTGCCTGCCGGAGGTCACCGATGGGACTTTGTCGACATCTTTCAAGGATTTGTGAGCTCCTCACACAATGCAGCCTGGTTAAAGCCAGGATGGATCGTAGGCAGGCCAGCCTAAATGTTTCTAACTGGCGAAGATGTTCCATTAGGGGGGTCCAAGTTTCGCAATCGTAGAGAAGGGAGGGAATGACCGTGGCCGAGAACACCTGAAGCTTCGTACGGAGCGACAGACCAGGTAGCTTCCACACAGCGTTACGCAGCCAATGAAAAGATACTGCAGCTCGACTGATTCGGAGTGAGACCTCTGCTGTTAAACCGGAGCCGGTCATTAGCACACTGCCCAGGGAAACTCTCCACTGTCTCCACAACTGGCCCATCACCAATTGGGAGTTGTGGGGGTAGAGTGTCCGATGGTACAAAATAGCCAGGCAGGTGCTTAGCTTTGGTTGGGCTGATGGTAAGGCCCCACCTGTTGGTGGCAAGCTCCAGGTTCAGCAGCAGCACCTGGAACTCCTCCTCCGAGTGAGCAGCCATTAACAGATCATCGGCATACATAACGTGGTTGAGCAACAGGGATCCATCCCTTGACCGCACCCGGGCATCGATCAGCCTCCCATTGTATCTGTACCAGATGGGAATTCTTCCGGTACAGGCATGGAAGGCTCGACGAACTACATTCAATGTGGGAGCCAGAGGACATCCCTGTTGCACCCCAAGGTGTAAAGGGAATGGCTCTGACGCGAGGCCGCTCACCATCATGAAGGTCCTTAAGGATGGTGATGAGTGGGTTCGGGACTCGGAAAGCACGAAGAGCAACCCAGAGTCCAGGCCTACTGATGGTATTATAGGCCTTGAGCAGGTCAATAAAGCACACGCATGGACTAAGATGCACACATGGACCTACAGACACGCAAAGAAATGGAGTTACACTGACTAACATGGAGGCATGCACACACAGCGACTAACACACACACATATGGACTGACACACACAAACACATCAACTTACAGACACACACATATGGACTCACACACACATAGACATGCACTTGAGATACGCACACATGGAGTTACACACACATATCGACGTACACACATACAGCGACACATACATAGAGTGATACACACATTGCCGTACACACACATACACATGTGGACTGTCACACAGACATGCACTTGAGATATACACACATGGAGTTACACACACATATATGGATGTACACACATACAGCGACTCACACACACACACACAGCGACTCACACACACACACACCGACTCGCACACATCGATACGTGGACTAAAACACACATTGATGTAAACACACATATGTACTTACACACATATGCACTAAGACACACACACATGAACTCACACATACATAGACTGACACACACATAGCCCTACACACACATACACATATGGACTGTGACACACAGATATCTACTTTAGATACACAGACATGGATTAACACACATATGGACTCACACACAGACGCATTGACTTACACACACACATCGAGTGACACACACATGTACACACATGTGGACTAACACACACACATATGAACTGACATACACATGGACGTACACGCACACAGATCGACTGACACACACACATGGACTCACACACACACACACATCGACAGGCACAGCAATCCCCCGATGATGGCACAGCTATCAGTATCGCAGTACTACGTATGAGTAAATAGCGTGACGTGAGCGATGGAAACAATAGAAATGCATTTAAGAAATAAGCAGAAATCACAGACTGGCAGTAGACCGTGGCAGCGTTATAAAAGCGCAGCAAAAAAGGGGAAATTGAGCAACCCAAAAATCCAAAAGAGTTTTGTGCACACAAACATAATTATTGTAACATGTCAACTCGTTTCATGATGGTAAACAATGAACCCGAGTTGTTATCTTCACGCAAACATAATTATTGTAACATCTTTGAACTTGTTTCATATTGGTAAACAATGAAGCTGAGTTTTTATCTGCACACAAACATTATTATTGTAATGTTTGTAAACTAATGTGTTTAACAATAGTAAACAATGGGCTTGAGTTGTTAGCGTAAGAAGCAAGGAACTCTGTACTTACCATAGGCGTGTTGAGGCCTTGTGCCATGCTTAGCCTAGATTGGCGAGGCGGCGGAGTTGGCACGTTGCCAGGCTAGGGGCTGGGCCGCTACCCCCCCCCCCCTCCCCAGCATCCCCCGGCCGTGCAAGAATAATGGTATGTAAGCAGTAAAATATTATTATCTACGGAGTCTGTAGTATAAACTGGACGCATCGTGTTGGGGGGGGGGGCGAAGAGGACATGACACTGTGAAGAAATGTCCGCAGCGTCATGTGTGTACGTGTTGCCTGTAAAACGCGAAAAAGGAAATGTCCCCCGTGAGCTCGAGCGAACGCGCAGCACTTGGTAGGGTCCATCCCCCCCACGCAATTGCGTCAGTTGGTACGGTCGATGTCGTGCAATAAGTAAATAATGAATATAGAAACGGCACAAATGTGTTAATTAAACTACTTTAAAGTTTACGGATGTAAAAACGGAATAGACTATTCCCACCACGGGGCTTAGGGCGTGCCGGCCGGCAGATTATTTCGGTCTTAAACCCCACAGTCCGAGAGCCAAATCCCCCGCAAGCGCGAGCGCACGGAGACTTTTATAAATAAGAAGAGATAGCAGAAGTACCTGGCGTTGCCGGGTGAAAAATATATTTCTTAATAACCTACATATATACACAGATACTAAGGTAATGGGCCCCCCCCACTCCGCGCTAGAATAATACTGTCTAATCGCTATAATTGTATTATCTACAGACCCTATAATAGTAATTGCGCGCACTGGAGTGGGGGGGGGAGTGAAGAGGACGTGAAACTTTGATGTATTTACCTCAGCGTCGCGTGTTAATGCGTGTGCATATTTTTAACGGGAATTAAAAATGGCGTCCACCCCGCAGCGACGGCGTTGCTGCCCATTGCCAGGGGCAACCGCCGTGGTCGGCTTCTCGCGCATGCGCAACGGCGTGCTTCGTCACGCGCCGGTCGGCAATAGTAAATAAATAAAGAGAAATCGCACTAAATCGATAATCGGACCGATTTAAAGGCGACGGACGAAAAATCGGAAATGCCTAAGTTTACCGCGGGCCGGGGGCGTGCCCACCTGCAAAATTTAATCTCGGCGAACCTCACGGTCCGAGAGCTAAATCCCCCGGAAGCGAGCGTACGCAGACAGACAGACGGACAGACAGACGGACAGACAGACAAAAAGTGACGTTTATAGGTAAGATAGAAGATAGATAGACAACATGTTCTACTTAATTAAATAGACTTTTTAATAAATATTTTCTCCAACGTCACGCGATTTTGGACGATTTTTGACCCCCCCCCCCTTTGTCACACAGCGTCACAAAAAGTCAGACCCCCCCCCTCAAATATGACGTCACAAAGCTCTGCCCCCCCCCCCCCAAAAGAAATATTAAACATGCTTTAAATCGCAGAAAACTATTGTCATTGTAGTGCATATTTAATGTGGCGCTGCACTCTGATGTTGTAGAAAACATTCATTACAAAGTCTATTTAATTAAGTAGAACGTGTTGTTTATATTTTAAAAGTTGTGCATTTTGATGTGACGTCACATTTCTCAAACTCCCCCCCCCCTCGTCACACATCGTCACAAATGTCTGACCCCCTCCCCCCTCAAATGTGACGTTACAAAGCTCGCCCCCCCCCAAAACAAAAAACATGCTTTAAATCGCTGAAAACTATTGTCATTGTCGTGCTTAATTAATGTGGCGCTGCACTCTGATGTTGTAGAAAAGATTTAATAAAAAGTCTATTTAATTAAGTAGAACGTGTTGTCTATATTTATTAAAAGTCTATTTAATTAAGTAGAACGTGTTGTCTATATTTATTAAAAGTCTATTTAATTAAGTTGAACGTGTTGTCTATATTTATTAAAAGTCTATTTAATTAAGTTAAACGTGTTGTCTATATTTATTAAAAGTCTATTTAATTAAGTAGAACGTGTTGTCTATATTTATTCAAAGTCTATTTAATTAAGTAGAACGTGTTGTCTATATTTATTAAAAGTCTATTTAATTAAGTAGAACGTGTTGTCTATATTTATTAAAAGTCTATTTAATTAAGTAGAACGTGTTGTCTATATTTATTAAAAGTCTATTTAATTAAGTAGAACGTGTTGTCTATATTTATTAAAAGTCTATTTAATTAAGTAGAACGTGTTGTCTATATTTATTAAAAGTCTATTTAATTAAGTTGAACGTGTTGTCTATATTTATTAAAAGTCTATTTAATTAAGTTAAACGTGTTGTCTATATTTATTAAAAGTCTATTTAATTAAGTAGAACGTGTTGTCTATATTTATTAAAAGTCTATTTAATTAAGTAACGTGTTGTCTATATTTATTAAAGTCTATTTAATTAAGTTGAACGTGTTGTCTATATTTATTAAAAGTCTATTTAATTAAGTTAAACGTGTTGTCTATATTTATTAAAAGTCTATTTAATTAAGTAGAACGTGTTGTCTATATTTATTAAAAGTCTATTTAATTAAGTAGAACGTGTTGTCTATATTTATTAAAAGTCTATTTAATTAAGTAGAACGTGTTGTCTATATTTATTAAAAGTCTATTTAATTAAGTTGAACGTGTTGTCTATATTTATTAAAAGTCTATTTAA
>NW_026891327.1:0-105742 GCF_015708825.2 Lethenteron reissneri | reverse complement strand
GGTTCGTGACGTTCGTACGATATTGGCGACACAAAAATTTGCGATTTCCCAGCTTCAGGGAATTCGGAGCGAGAGAAACGAGGCCCCGTAACGCACATGAGAGCAATCCCGGCCAATTTCTACCGTTTGATGGGGTCTATGTGTGCTGGAAGAGCGTGTGGAAGTTTCGTGACGTTCGGACGATATTTGGCGACACTTTAATGAGCGTTTTTGCCAGCTCCAGGGAATTCGGAGCGAGAGAAACGAGGCCCCGTAACGCACATGAGAGCAATCCCGGCCAATTTCTACCGTTTGATGGGGTTTATGTGTGCTGGAAAAGCGTGTGGAAGTTTCGTGACGTTCGGACAATATTTGGCGACACTAAAATGAGCGTTTTGCCAGCTCCAGGGAATTCGGAGCGAGAGAAACGAGGCCCCGTAACGCACATGAGAGCAATCCCGGCCAATTTCTACCGTTTGATGGGGTCTATGTGTAAAAATTTTGACTTTTTTTGGTGCACGAGCAAATCTGCTGGGAAAGCGTGTGGAAGTTTCGTGACGTTCGGACGATATTTGGCGACACTAAAATGAGCGTTTTGCCAGCTCCAGGGAATTCGGAGCGAGAGAAACGAGGCCCCGTAACGCACATGAGAGCAATCCCGGCCAATTTCTACCGTTTGATGGGGTCTATGTGTGCTGGAAAAGCGTGTGGAAGTTTCGTGACGTTCGGACGATATTTGGCGACACTATAATGAGCGTTTTGCCAGCTCCTGGGAATTCGGAGCGAGAGAAACGAGGCCCCGTAACGCACATGAGAGCAATCCCGGCCAATTCCTACCGTTTGATGGGGTCTATGTGTGCTGGAAAAGCGTGTGGAAGTTTCGTGACGTTCGGACGATATTTGGCGACACTATAATGAGCGTTTTGCCAGCTCCAGGGAATTCGGAGCGAGAGAAACGAGGCCCCGTAACGCACATGAGAGCAATCCCGGCCAATTTCTACCGTTTGATGGGGTCTATGTGTAAAAATTTTGACTTTTTTTGGTGCACGAGCAAATCTGCTGGAAAAGCCTGTGGACGGTTCGTGACGTTCGTACGATATTTGGCGACACAAAAAATTGCGATTTCCCAGCTTCAGGGAATTCGGAGCGAGAGAAACGAGGCCCCGTAACGCACATGAGAGCAATCCCGGCCAATTTCTACCGTTTGATGGGGTCTATGTGTGCTGGAAAAGCGTGTGGAAGTTTCGTGACGTTCGGACGATATTTGGCGACACTATAATGAGCGTTTTGCCAGCTCCAGGGAATTCGGAGCGAGAGAAACGAGGCCCCGTAACGCACATGAGAGCAATCCCGGCCAATTTCTACCGTTTGATGGGGTCTATGTGTGCTGGGAAAGCGTGTGGAAGTTTCGTGACGTTCGGACGATATTTGGCGACACTAAAATGAGCGTTTTGCCAGCTCCAGGGAATTCGGAGCGAGAGAAACGAGGCCCCGTAACGCACATGAGAGCAATCCCGGCCAATTTCTACCGTTTGATGGGGTCTATGTGTGCTGGGAAAGCGTGTGGAAGTTTCGTGACGTTCGGACGATATTTGGCGACACTAAAATGAGCGTTTTGCCAGCTCCAGGGAATTCGGAGCGAGAGAAACGAGGCCCCGTAACGCACATGAGAGCAATCCCGGCCAATTTCTACCGTTTGATGGGGTCTATGTGTAAAAATTTTGACTTTTTTTTGGTGCACGAGCAAATCTGCTGGAAAAGCCTGTGGACGGTTCGTGACGTTCGTACGATATTTGGCGACACAAAAAATTGCGATTTCCCAGCTTCAGGGAATTCGGAGCGAGAGAAACGAGGCCCCGTAACGCACATGAGAGCAATCCCGGCCAATTTCTACCGTTTGATGGGGTCTATGTGTGCTGGAAAAGCGTGTGGAAGTTTCATGACGTTCGGACGATATTTGGCGACACTATAATGAGCGTTTTGCCAGCTCCAGGGAATTCGGAGCGAGAGAAACGAGGCCCCGTAACGCACATGAGAGCAATCCCGGCCAATTTCTACCGTTTGATGGGGTCTATGTGTGCTGGAAAAGCGTGTGGAAGTTTCGTGACGTTCGGACGATATTTGGCGACACTATAATGAGCGTTTTGCCAGCTCCAGGGAATTCGGAGCGAGAGAAACGAGGCCCCGTAACGCACATGAGAGCAATCCCGGCCAATTTCTACCGTTTGATGGGGTCTATGTGTAAAAATTTTGACTTTTTTTGGTGCACGAGCAAATCTGCTGGGAAAGCGTGTGGAAGTTTCGTGACGTTCGGACGATATTTGGCGACACTAAAATGAGCGTTTTGCCAGCTCCAGGGAATTCGGAGCGAGAGAAACGAGGCCCCGTAACGCACATGAGAGCAATCCCGGCCAATTTCTACCGTTTGATGGGGTCTATGTGTGCTGGAAAAGCGTGTGGAAGTTTCGTGACGTTCGGACGATATTTAGCGACACTATAATGAGCGTTTTGCCAGCTCCAGGGAATTCGGAGCGAGAGAAACGAGGCCCCGTAACGCACATGAGAGCAACCCCGGCCAATTTCTACCGTTTGATGGGGTTTATGTGTGCTGGGAAAGCGTGTGGAAGTTTCGTGACGTTCGGACAATATTTGGCGACACTAAAATGAGCGTTTTGCCAGCTCCAGGGAATTCGGAGCGAGAGAAACGAGGCCCCGTAACGCACATGAGAGCAATCCCGGCCAATTTCTACCGTTTGATGGGGTCTATGTGTGCTGGGAAAGCGTGTGGAAGTTTCGTGACGTTTGGACGATATTTGGCGACACTAAAATGAGCGTTTTGCCAGCTCCAGGGAATTCGGAGCGAGAGAAACGAGGCCCCGTAACGCACATGAGAGCAATCCCGGCCAATTTCTACCGTTTGATGGGGTCTATGTGTGCTGGAAAAGCGTGTGGAAGTTTCGTGACGTTCGGACGATATTTGGCGACACTATAATGATCGTTTTGCCAGCTCCAGGGAATTCGGAGCGAGAGAAACGAGGCCCCGTAACGCACATGAGAGCAATCCCGGCCAATTTCTACCGTTTGATGGGGTCTATGTGTAAAAATTTTGACTTTTTTTGGTGCACGAGCAAATCTGCTGGGAAAGCGTGTGGAAGTTTCGTGACGTTCGGACGATATTTGGCGACACTAAAATGAGCGTTTTGCCAGCTCCAGGGAATTCGGAGCGAGAGAAACGAGGCCCCGTAACGTACATGAGAGCAATCCCGGCCAATTTCTACCGTTTGATGGGGTCTATGTGTAAAAATTTTGACTTTTTTTGGTGCACGAGCAAATCTGCTGGGAAAGCGTGTGGAAGTTTCGTGACGTTCGGACGATATTTGGCGACACTAAAATGAGCGTTTTGCCAGCTCCAGGGAATTCGGAGCGAGAGAAACGAGGCCCCGTAACGCACATGAGAGCAATCCCGGCCAATTTCTACCGTTTGATGGGGTCTATGTGTGCTGGAAAAGCGTGTGGAAGTTTCGTGACGTTCGGACGATATTTAGCGACACTATAATGAGCGTTTTGCCAGCTCCAGGGAATTCGGAGCGAGAGAAACGAGGCCCCGTAACGCACATGAGAGCAACCCCGGCCAATTTCTACCGTTTGATGGGGTTTATGTGTGCTGGGAAAGCGTGTGGAAGTTTCGTGACGTTCGGACAATATTTGGCGACACTAAAATGAGCGTTTTGCCAGCTCCAGGGAATTCGGAGCGAGAGAAACGAGGCCCCGTAACGCACATGAGAGCAATCCCGGCCAATTTCTACCGTTTGATGGGGTCTATGTGTGCTGGGAAAGCGTGTGGAAGTTTCGTGACGTTTGGACGATATTTGGCGACACTAAAATGAGCGTTTTGCCAGCTCCAGGGAATTCGGAGCGAGAGAAACGAGGCCCCGTAACGCACATGAGAGCAATCCCGGCCAATTTCTACGGTTTGATGGGGTCTATGTGTAAAAATTTTGACTTTTTTTGGTGCACGAGCAAATCTGCTGGAAAAGCCTGTGGACGGTTCGTGACGTTCGTACGATATTTGGCGACACAAAAAATTGCGATTTCCCAGCTTCAGGGAATTCGGAGCGGGAGAAACGAGGCCCCGTAACGCACATGAGAGCAATCCCGGCCAATTTCTACCGTTTGATGGGGTCTATGTGTGCTGGAAAAGCGTGTGGAAGTTTCGTGACGTTCGGACGATATTTGGCGACACTATAATGAGCGTTTTGCCAGCTCCAGGGAATTCGGAGCGAGAGAAACGAGGCCCCGTAACGCACATGAGAGCAATCCCGGCCAATTTCTACCGTTTGATGGGGTCTATGTGTGCTGGAAAAGCGTGTGGAAGTTTCGTAACGTTCGGACGATATTTGGCGACACTATAATGATCGTTTTGCCAGCTCCAGGGAATTCGGAGCGAGAGAAACGAGGCCCCGTAACGCACATGAGAGCAATCCCGGCCAATTTCTACCGTTTGATGGGGTCTATGTGTAAAAATTTTGACTTTTTTTGGTGCACGAGCAAATCTGCTGGGAAAGCGTGTGGAAGTTTCGTGACGTTCGGACAATATTTGGCGACACTAAAATGAGCGTTTTGCCAGCTCCAGGGAATTCGGAGCGAGAGAAACGAGGCCCCGTAACGCACATGAGAGCAATCCCGGCCAATTTCTACCGTTTGATGGGGTCTATGTGTGCTGGAAAAGCGTGTGGAAGTTTCGTGACGTTCGGACGATATTTGGCGACACTATAATGAGCGTTTTGCCAGCTCCAGGGAATTCGGAGCGAGAGAAACGAGGCCCCGTAACGCACATGAGAGCAATCCCGGCCAATTTCTACCGTTTGATGGGGTCTATGTGTAAAAATTTTGACTTTTTTTGGTGCACGAGCAAATCTGCTGGAAAAGCCTGTGGACGGTTCGTGACGTTCGTACGATATTTGGCGACACAAAAAATTGCGATTTTCCAGCTTCAGGGAATTCGGAGCGAGAGAAACGAGGCCCCGTAACGCACATGAGAGCAATCCCGGCCAATTTCTACCGTTTGATGGGGTCTATGTGTGCTGGAAAAGCGTGTGGAAGTTTCGTGACGTTCGGACGATATTTGGCGACACTATAATGAGCGTTTTGCCAGCTCCAGGGAATTCGGAGCGAGAGAAACGAGGCCCCGTAACGCACATGAGAGCAATCCCGGCCAATTTCTACCGTTTGATGGGGTCTATGTGTAAAAATTTTGACTTTTTTTGGTGCACGAGCAAATCTGCTGGGAAAGCGTGTGGAAGTTTCGTGACGTTCGGACGATATTTGGCGACACTAAAATGAGCGTTTTGCCAGCTCCAGGGAATTCGGAGCGAGAGAAACGAGGCCCCGTAACGTACATGAGAGCAATCCCGGCCAATTTCTACCGTTTGATGGGGTCTATGTGTAAAAATTTTGACTTTTTTTGGTGCACGAGCAAATCTGCTGGGAAAGCGTGTGGAAGTTTCGTGACGTTCGGACGATATTTGGCGACACTAAAATGAGCGTTTTGCCAGCTCCAGGGAATTCGGAGCGAGAGAAACGAGGCCCCGTAACGCACATGAGAGCAATCCCGGCCAATTTCTACCGTTTGATGGGGTCTATGTGTGCTGGAAAAGCGTGTGGAAGTTTCGTAACGTTCGGACGATATTTGGCGACACTATAATGATCGTTTTGCCAGCTCCAGGGAATTCGGAGCGAGAGAAACGAGGCCCCGTAACGCACATGAGAGCAATCCCGGCCAATTTCTACCGTTTGATGGGGTCTATGTGTAAAAATTTTGACTTTTTTTGGTGCACGAGCAAATCTGCTGGGAAAGCGTGTGGAAGTTTCGTGACGTTCGGACAATATTTGGCGACACTAAAATGAGCGTTTTGCCAGCTCCAGGGAATTCGGAGCGAGAGAAACGAGGCCCCGTAACGCACATGAGAGCAATCCCGGCCAATTTCTACCGTTTGATGGGGTCTATGTGTGCTGGAAAAGCGTGTGGAAGTTTCGTGACGTTCGGACGATATTTGGCGACACTATAATGAGCGTTTTGCCAGCTCCAGGGAATTCGGAGCGAGAGAAACGAGGCCCCGTAACGCACATGAGAGCAATCCCGGCCAATTTCTACCGTTTGATGGGGTCTATGTGTAAAAATTTTGACTTTTTTTGGTGCACGAGCAAATCTGCTGGAAAAGCCTGTGGACGGTTCGTGACGTTCGTACGATATTTGGCGACACAAAAAATTGCGATTTTCCAGCTTCAGGGAATTCGGAGCGAGAGAAACGAGGCCCCGTAACGCACATGAGAGCAATCCCGGCCAATTTCTACCGTTTGATGGGGTCTATGTGTGCTGGAAAAGCGTGTGGAAGTTTCGTGACGTTCGGACGATATTTGGCGACACTATAATGAGCGTTTTGCCAGCTCCAGGGAATTCGGAGCGAGAGAAACGAGGCCCCGTAACGCACATGAGAGCAATCCCGGCCAATTTCTACCGTTTGATGGGGTCTATGTGTAAAAATTTTGACTTTTTTTGGTGCACGAGCAAATCTGCTGGGAAAGCGTGTGGAAGTTTCGTGACGTTCGGACGATATTTGGCGACACTAAAATGAGCGTTTTGCCAGCTCCAGGGAATTCGGAGCGAGAGAAACGAGGCCCCGTAACGTACATGAGAGCAATCCCGGCCAATTTCTACCGTTTGATGGGGTCTATGTGTAAAAATTTTGACTTTTTTTGGTGCACGAGCAAATCTGCTGGGAAAGCGTGTGGAAGTTTCGTGACGTTCGGACGATATTTGGCGACACTAAAATGAGCGTTTTGCCAGCTCCAGGGAATTCGGAGCGAGAGAAACGAGGCCCCGTAACGCACATGAGAGCAATCCCGGCCAATTTCTACCGTTTGATGGGGTCTATGTGTGCTGGAAAAGCGTGTGGAAGTTTCGTGACGTTCGGACGATATTTGGCGACACTATAATGAGCGTTTTGCCAGCTCCAGGGAATTCGGAGCGAGAGAAACGAGGCCCCGTAACGCACATGAGAGCAACCCCGGCCAATTTCTACCGTTTGATGGGGTTTATGTGTGCTGGGAAAGCGTGTGGAAGTTTCGTGACGTTCGGACAATATTTGGCGACACTAAAATGAGCGTTTTGCCAGCTCCAGGGAATTCGGAGCGAGAGAAACGAGGCCCCGTAACGCACATGAGAGCAATCCCGGCCAATTTCTACCGTTTGATGGGGTCTATGTGTGCTGGGAAAGCGTGTGGAAGTTTCTTGACGTTTGGACGATATTTGGCGACACTAAAATGAGCGTTTTGCCAGCTCCAGGGAATTCGGAGCGAGAGAAACGAGGCCCCGTAACGCACATGAGAGCAATCCCGGCCAATTTCTACGGTTTGATGGGGTCTATGTGTAAAAATTTTGACTTTTTTTGGTGCACGAGCAAATCTGCTGGAAAAGCCTGTGGACGGTTCGTGACGTTCGTACGATATTTGGCGACACAAAAAATTGCGATTTCCCAGCTTCAGGGAATTCGGAGCGGGAGAAACGAGGCCCCGTAACGCACATGAGAGCAATCCCGGCCAATTTCTACCGTTTGATGGGGTCTATGTGTGCTGGAAAAGCGTGTGGAAGTTTCGTGACGTTCGGACGATATTTGGCGACACTATAATGAGCGTTTTGCCAGCTCCAGGGAATTCGGAGCGAGAGAAACGAGGCCCCGTAACGCACATGAGAGCAATCCCGGCCAATTTCTACCGTTTGATGGGGTCTATGTGTGCTGGAAAAGCGTGTGGAAGTTTCGTAACGTTCGGACGATATTTGGCGACACTATAATGATCGTTTTGCCAGCTCCAGGGAATTCGGAGCGAGAGAAACGAGGCCCCGTAACGCACATGAGAGCAATCCCGGCCAATTTCTACCGTTTGATGGGGTCTATGTGTAAAAATTTTGACTTTTTTTGGTGCACGAGCAAATCTGCTGGGAAAGCGTGTGGAAGTTTCGTGACGTTCGGACAATATTTGGCGACACTAAAATGAGCGTTTTGCCAGCTCCAGGGAATTCGGAGCGAGAGAAACGAGGCCCCGTAACGCACATGAGAGCAATCCCGGCCAATTTCTACCGTTTGATGGGGTCTATGTGTGCTGGAAAAGCGTGTGGAAGTTTCATGACGTTCGGACGATATTTGGTGACACTATAATGAGCGTTTTGCCAGCTCCAGGGAATTCGGAGCGAGAGAAACGAGGCCCCGTAACGCACATGAGAGCAATCCCGGCCAATTTCTACCGTTTGATGGGGTCTATGTGTGCTGGAAAAGCGTGTGGAAGTTTCGTGACGTTCGGACGATATTTGGCGACACTATAATGAGCGTTTTGCCAGCTCCAGGGAATTCGGAGCGAGAGAAACGAGGCCCCGTAACGCACATGAGAGCAATCCCGGCCAATTTCTACCGTTTGATGGGGTCTATGTGTAAAAATTTTGACTTTTTTTGGTGCACGAGCAAATCTGCTGGGAAAGCGTGTGGAAGTTTCGTGACGTTCGGACGATATTTGGCGACACTAAAATGAGCGTTTTGCCAGCTCCAGGGAATTCGGAGCGAGAGAAACGAGGCCCCGTAACGCACATGAGAGCAATCCCGGCCAATTTCTACCGTTTGATGGGGTCTATGTGTGCTGGAAAAGCGTGTGGAAGTTTCGTGACGTTCGGACGATATTTGGCGACACTATAATGAGCGTTTTGCCAGCTCCAGGGAATTCGGAGCGAGAGAAACGAGGCCCCGTAACGCACATGAGAGCAACCCCGGCCAATTTCTACCGTTTGATGGGGTTTATGTGTGCTGGGAAAGCGTGTGGAAGTTTCGTGACGTTCGGACAATATTTGGCGACACTAAAATGAGCGTTTTGCCAGCTCCAGGGAATTCGGAGCGAGAGAAACGAGGCCCCGTAACGCACATGAGAGCAATCCCGGCCAATTTCTACCGTTTGATGGGGTCTATGTGTGCTGGGAAAGCGTGTGGAAGTTTCGTGACGTTTGGACGATATTTGGCGACACTAAAATGAGCGTTTTGCCAGCTCCAGGGAATTCGGAGCGAGAGAAACGAGGCCCCGTAACGCACATGAGAGCAATCCCGGCCAATTTCTACGGTTTGATGGGGTCTATGTGTAAAAATTTTGACTTTTTTTGGTGCACGAGCAAATCTGCTGGAAAAGCCTGTGGACGGTTCGTGACGTTCGTACGATATTTGGCGACACAAAAAATTGCGATTTCCCAGCTTCAGGGAATTCGGAGCGGGAGAAACGAGGCCCCGTAACGCACATGAGAGCAATCCCGGCCAATTTCTACCGTTTGATGGGGTCTATGTGTGCTGGAAAAGCGTGTGGAAGTTTCGTGACGTTCGGACGATATTTGGCGACACTATAATGAGCGTTTTGCCAGCTCCAGGGAATTCGGAGCGAGAGAAACGAGGCCCCGTAACGCACATGAGAGCAATCCCGGCCAATTTCTACCGTTTGATGGGGTCTATGTGTGCTGGAAAAGCGTGTGGAAGTTTCGTAACGTTCGGACGATATTTGGCGACACTATAATGATCGTTTTGCCAGCTCCAGGGAATTCGGAGCGAGAGAAACGAGGCCCCGTAACGCACATGAGAGCAATCCCGGCCAATTTCTACCGTTTGATGGGGTCTATGTGTAAAAATTTTGACTTTTTTTGGTGCACGAGCAAATCTGCTGGGA
Source organism: Lethenteron reissneri (assembly GCF_015708825.2). Taxonomy (NCBI): domain Eukaryota; kingdom Metazoa; phylum Chordata; class Hyperoartia; order Petromyzontiformes; family Petromyzontidae; genus Lethenteron; species Lethenteron reissneri. The sequence continues at coordinate 96,013 of NW_026891327.1, read as the reverse complement.
AAGCGTGTGGAAGTTTCGTGACGTTCGGACAATATTTGGCGACACTAAAATGAGCGTTTTGCCAGCTCCAGGGAATTCGGAGCGAGAGAAACGAGGCCCCGTAACGCACATGAGAGCAATCCCGGCCAATTTCTACCGTTTGATGGGGTCTATGTGTGCTGGAAAAGCGTGTGGAAGTTTCATGACGTTCGGACGATATTTGGTGACACTATAATGAGCGTTTTGCCAGCTCCAGGGAATTCGGAGCGAGAGAAACGAGGCCCCGTAACGCACATGAGAGCAATCCCGGCCAATTTCTACCGTTTGATGGGGTCTATGTGTGCTGGAAAAGCGTGTGGAAGTTTCGTGACGTTCGGACGATATTTGGCGACACTATAATGAGCGTTTTGCCAGCTCCAGGGAATTCGGAGCGAGAGAAACGAGGCCCCGTAACGCACATGAGAGCAATCCCGGCCAATTTCTACCGTTTGATGGGGTCTATGTGTAAAAATTTTGACTTTTTTTGGTGCACGAGCAAATCTGCTGGAAAAGCCTGTGGACGGTTCGTGACGTTCGTACGATATTTGGCGACACAAAAAATTGCGATTTTCCAGCTTCAGGGAATTCGGAGCGAGAGAAACGAGGCCCCGTAACGCACATGAGAGCAATCCCGGCCAATTTCTACCGTTTGATGGGGTCTATGTGTAAAAATTTTGACTTTTTTTGGTGCACGAGCAAATCTGCTGGGAAAGCGTGTGGAAGTTTCGTGACGTTCGGACGATATTTGGCGACACTAAAATGAGCGTTTTGCCAGCTCCAGGGAATTCGGAGCGAGAGAAACGAGGCCCCGTAACGTACATGAGAGCAATCCCGGCCAATTTCTACCGTTTGATGGGGTCTATGTGTAAAATTTTGACTTTTTTTGGTGCACGAGAAAATCTGCTGGGAAAGCGTGTGGAAGTTTCGTGACGTTCGGACGATATTTGGCGACACTAAAATGAGCGTTTTGCCAGCTCCAGGGAATTCGGAGCGAGAGAAACGAGGCCCCGTAACGCACATGAGAGCAATCCCGGCCAATTTCTACCGTTTGATGGGGTCTATGTGTGCTGGAAAAGCGTGTGGAAGTTTCGTGACGTTCGGACGATATTTGGCGACACTATAATGAGCGTTTTGCCAGCTCCAGGGAATTCGGAGCGAGAGAAACGAGGCCCCGTAACGCACATGAGAGCAACCCCGGCCAATTTCTACCGTTTGATGGGGTTTATGTGTGCTGGGAAAGCGTGTGGAAGTTTCGTGACGTTCGGACAATATTTGGCGACACTAAAATGAGCGTTTTGCCAGCTCCAGGGAATTCGGAGCGAGAGAAACGAGGCCCCGTAACGCACATGAGAGCAATCCCGGCCAATTTCTACCGTTTGATGGGGTCTATGTGTGCTGGGAAAGCGTGTGGAAGTTTCGTGACGTTTGGACGATATTTGGCGACACTAAAATGAGCGTTTTGCCAGCTCCAGGGAATTCGGAGCGAGAGAAACGAGGCCCCGTAACGCACATGAGAGCAATCCCGGCCAATTTCTACGGTTTGATGGGGTCTATGTGTAAAAATTTTGACTTTTTTTGGTGCACGAGCAAATCTGCTGGAAAAGCCTGTGGACGGTTCGTGACGTTCGTACGATATTTGGCGACACAAAAAATTGCGATTTCCCAGCTTCAGGGAATTCGGAGCGGGAGAAACGAGGCCCCGTAACGCACATGAGAGCAATCCCGGCCAATTTCTACCGTTTGATGGGGTCTATGTGTGCTGGAAAAGCGTGTGGAAGTTTCGTGACGTTCGGACGATATTTGGCGACACTATAATGAGCGTTTTGCCAGCTCCAGGGAATTCGGAGCGAGAGAAACGAGGCCCCGTAACGCACATGAGAGCAATCCCGGCCAATTTCTACCGTTTGATGGGGTCTATGTGTGCTGGAAAAGCGTGTGGAAGTTTCGTAACGTTCGGACGATATTTGGCGACACTATAATGATCGTTTTGCCAGCTCCAGGGAATTCGGAGCGAGAGAAACGAGGCCCCGTAACGCACATGAGAGCAATCCCGGCCAATTTCTACCGTTTGATGGGGTCTATGTGTAAAAATTTTGACTTTTTTTGGTGCACGAGCAAATCTGCTGGGAAAGCGTGTGGAAGTTTCGTGACGTTCGGACAATATTTGGCGACACTAAAATGAGCGTTTTGCCAGCTCCAGGGAATTCGGAGCGAGAGAAACGAGGCCCCGTAACGCACATGAGAGCAATCCCGGCCAATTTCTACCGTTTGATGGGGTCTATGTGTGCTGGAAAAGCGTGTGGAAGTTTCATGACGTTCGGACGATATTTGGCGACACTATAATGAGCGTTTTGCCAGCTCCAGGGAATTTGGAGCGAGAGAAACGAGGCCCCGTAACGCACATGAGAGCAATCCCGGCCAATTTCTACCGTTTGATGGGGTCTATGTGTGCTGGAAAAGCGTGTGGAAGTTTCGTGACGTTCGGACGATATTTGGCGACACTATAATGAGCGTTTTGCCAGCTCCAGGGAATTCGGAGCGAGAGAAACGAGGCCCCGTAACGCACATGAGAGCAATCCCGGCCAATTTCTACCGTTTGATGGGGTCTATGTGTAAAAATTTTGACTTTTTTTGGTGCACGAGCAAATCTGCTGGAAAAGCCTGTGGACGGTTCGTGACGTTCGTACGATATTTGGCGACACAAAAAATTGCGATTTTCCAGCTTCAGGGAATTCGGAGCGAGAGAAACGAGGCCCCGTAACGCACATGAGAGCAATCCCGGCCAATTTCTACCGTTTGATGGGGTCTATGTGTGCTGGAAAAGCGTGTGGAAGTTTCGTGACGTTCGGACGATATTTGGCGACACTAAAATGAGCGTTTTGCCAGCTCCAGGGAATTCGGAGCGAGAGAAACGAGGCCCCGTAACGCACATGAGAGCAATCCCGGCCAATTTCTACCGTTTGATGGGGTCTATGTGTAAAAATTTTGACTTTTTTTGGTGCACGAGCAAATCTGCTGGGAAAGCGTGTGGAAGTTTTGTGACGTTCGGACGATATTTGACGACACTAAAATGAGCGTTTTGCCAGCTCCAGGGAATTCGGAGCGAGAGAAACGAGGCCCCGTAACGCACATGAGAGCAACCCCGGCCAATTTCTACCGTTTGATGGGGTCTATGTGTGCTGGAAAAGCGTGTGGAAGTTTCGTGACGTTCGGACGATATTTGGCGACACTATAATGAGCGTTTTGCCAGCTCCAGGGAATTCGGAGCGAGAGAAACGAGGCCCCGTAACGCACATGAGAGCAATCCCGGCCAATTTCTACCGTTTGATGGGGTCTATGTGTAAAAATTTTGACTTTTTTTGGTGCACGAGCAAATCTGCTGGGAAAGCGTGTGGAAGTTTCGTGACGTTCGGACGATATTTGGCGACACTAAAATGAGCGTTTTGCCAGCTCCAGGGAATTCGGAGCGAGAGAAACGAGGCCCCGTAACGCACATGAGAGCAATCCCGGCCAATTTCTACCGTTTGATGGGGTCTATGTGTAAAAATTTTGACTTTTTTTGGTGCACGAGCAAATCTGCTGGGAAAGCGTGTGGAAGTTTCGTGACGTTCGGACGATATTTGGCGACACTAAAATGAGCGTTTTGCCAGCTCCTGGGAATTCGGAGCGAGAGAAACGAGGCCCCGTAACGCACATGAGAGCAACCCCGGCCAATTTCTACCGTTTGATGGGGTCTATGTGTGCTGGAAAAGCGTGTGGAAGTTTCGTGACGTTCGGACGATATTTGGCGACACTATAATGAGCGTTTTGCCAGCTCCAGGGAATTCGGAGCGAGAGAAACGAGGCCCCGTAACGCACATGAGAGCAATCCCGGCCAATTTCTACCGTTTGATGGGGTCTATGTGTGCTGGAAAAGCGTGTGGAAGTTTCGTGACGTTCGGACGATATTTGGCGACACTATAATGAGCGTTTTGCCAGCTCCAGGGAATTCGGAGCGAGAGAAACGAGGCCCCGTAACGCACATGAGAGCAATCCCGGCCAATTTCTACCGTTTGATGGGGTCTATGTGTGCTGGGAAAGCGTGTGGAAGTTTCGTGACGTTCGGACGATATTTGGCGACACTAAAATGAGCGTTTTGCCAGCTCCAGGGAATTCGGAGCGAGAGAAACGAGGCCCCTGTAACGCACATGAGAGCAATCCCGGCCAATTTCTACCATTTGATGGGGTCTATGTGTGCTGGGAAAGCGTGTGGAAGTTTCGTGACGTTCGGACGATATTTGGCGACACTAAAATGAGCGTTTTGCCAGCTCCAGGGAATTCGGAGCGAGAGAAACGAGGCCCCGTAACGCACATGAGAGCAATCCCGGCCAATTTCTACCGTTTGATGCGGTCTATGTGTAAAAATTTTGACTTTTTTTGGTGCACGAGCAAATCTGCTGGAAAAGCCTGTGGACGGTTCGTGACGTTCGTACGATATTTGGCGACACAAAAAATTGCGATTTCCCAGCTTCAGGGAATTCGGAGCGAGAGAAACGAGGCCCCGTAACGCACATGAGAGCAATCCCGGCCAATTTCTACCGTTTGATGGGGTCTATGTGTGCTGGAAAAGCGTGTGGAAGTTTCGTGACGTTCGGACGATATTTGGCGACACTATAATGAGCGTTTTGCCAGCTCCAGGGAATTCGGAGCGAGAGAAACGAGGCCCCGTAACGCACATGAGAGCAATCCCGGCCAATTTCTACCGTTTGATGGGGTCTATGTGTGCTGGAAAAGCGTGTGGAAGTTTCGTAACGTTCGGACGATATTTGGCGACACTATAATGATCGTTTTGCCAGCTCCAGGGAATTCGGAGCGAGAGAAACGAGGCCCCGTAACGCACATGAGAGCAATCCCGGCCAATTTCTACCGTTTGATGGGGTCTATGTGAAGTATTGGAATTGACGGCAGGAATTTCTTGACGGGTAACACACTTTTATTAAATCTTTACGTGTCACAATACAACGTGTGGTCTTCCTTCTTCCGACGACACACTCCACTAATCTCGTGTAAACTCTAGGCCTCTGGCTACACCCGATACACTTGACTCGTGTAGACCCTATGCCTCTGGCTACACACAATATACTCGACTCGTGTAAGCCCTATGCCTCTGGCTACACAATACACTCGACTCGTGTAGACCCTATGCCCTGGCTACACACAATACACTCGCCTCTGGGTTACACAGAGTCCCGGTCCCATTAGGACAACGGGGCTAGGTACCGCAGGGCTCTAGGTCTTCATCCCCGTCTTCATTCTTCGCTGGTTACACACTGCCCTTACGCCTGTGTGCATCCCCTTTTATAGCCCCTGCTCACGAGAGACGGAGCTGATGCGGACGTCGACGTGAGCGTCGTTCCTTAATGAACCAATCACGACGCACTCTCTCTACGATCCGCTTTCCCCAGCGCGTGTTAACATTACTCCACCAATCACACTGCGCTGCCACCTGATCACTCCCTCTCAGCGCGTCACCGGCCCACAGCCAATCGGTACCGCGTAACCCACGACCCCGCGCTGACCCCTGATCCTCCACCGTCAGCGCGCGTCACCACCTACACAGCCAATCATCACGCACTGGCATACGATCCCTAATCCCAGCGCGTATCACCTCTACATCACCCCCTCCCACATAGCTTGCAGCCGGCCCGGCTGTTAACCAACAACACAACCTAACGTCAACGCAGTAATAAAGAACTCCACATCCGAGTGTGCCCCGTAACACAACAACAACAACATAACACAACGCAACACTTAAATACGAAGCAATATACAGCCCGACGAACAACACAATAAAAGCGAACACCGTAAAACGAACGCGCCAAGTGTCACTGTGACCAACGCAGTGCCGAGGCGCTCCGGCAGCCTCGACTCCTCACGTGGTAGGTTACACAAAGTAGCGCGACCTAGCGCGAGTCCGTCTGGCCGGTCCGTCGTATGGGACGGGACGTTGGCGACCATCCGGTGGCTCCGGCAGCTCTAGACGGCGCGGATCGGGCCTGGAAGGACCGGCCCCGCCGTGAAGATCCGGCCGCCGGTGGTCGGCAGCTGTCAGTTCCGAGACACCTGGGAGCGGATCAGGCGGAGACATGTGAGGAGCAGGCAAGGACAATTCCCCCTCAGGGTCGTCGGTCACGTCACATGCTCGGCCCTCACGACACAAGGGGAGGCCATACGGAGGCGAGAACGGTTTCAGTCGGGAGGGGTGGACGTACCAACGGCGTTTTCCCCATTTTATCTGAACGCACTGGGGGCGTGCAACCCGCACGACCTCCACGGGTCCCCGCCACGGCTTCAACAATTTAGGCGACGTAGCCAAAGGTGCCTGAGGGCAATGCAGCCAGGCCCTGTCACCTGGTTCCCAATTGTGCACGGACACCTTCCGTGCCCGCAACCGCTCGTTTGCAATTTGGCGAGCCCGCGAATTAAGCCGTGCGGCCTCCCTCGCCTCTGTGAGCTTATGAATATTAAATTTAATATGCTCTGCCAATTTCGAATTAGTTCGTGGTGCGGGCAGACCCAGCTGCGTTTCCATGGGCGGGTCGGCTTCCCGACCGTACATTAGATAAAAGGGGGAAAATCCCGTTGCTGCATGGGGGGCCATTCTATACGCGGCAAGGACCCCAGGGACCTGCAGGTCCCAATCAACATGTGACTCACATACCTGCTGGCACAGCATAGAGGTCAATGTCCTGTTAAGCCTCTCCACCATCCCGTCCGTCTGCGGGTGGTACGGGGAGGTACGCACCTTCTTGGTACCCAACAGGTCGCACACCTCTTGCAGTAATTTACTCGAAAAAATTTTCCCTTGGTCAGTCAGCAAGCGTTCGGGAGCCCCCTTGTCCAGGACGTAGCCCTGGACAAAGGCGTCCGTCACAGCCGCCGCCGACTGGTTGGCGAGTGGCCACGCCATAGGCCACCGGGTAAAATATTCGACCCCCACCAACAGGTACTTATTACCCCTAGGCGTGACCGGAAAGGGCCCCAGAATATCGAGTGCAACGAGCTCGTTAGTGCGCGAGACCTGAATAGATTGCAGCGGTGGATTAGCTGCCACGGGCGGTGGTTTCCGTCTGGCGCACTCAACACAACCCTTCAGAATATTCACCACGTCACCCCCCATTCCCGGCCAATAATAGTCACGCTGAAGCAGGGCAAGCGTTTTGTTAACTCCCAAATGCAAGAGGCGTTCGTGTGCAGCCAAGACAACCTTTCCCCTCACAGCAGAAGGCACCACAATCGCATGCCGCCGGGACAAACTGTCCCATCTCATCAACAGGCCTTGCTTAAGCTCGTAGGAGCCAGTTCGGTCGTGGTTACCTTCGGAACCCTCCGTCTTTCGGCGCAATGCCAGCAGGGAGCTGTCCGCCATTTGGAGACGGCCCCACTCAATCAACGACAGTGAGAGCAGCGAGTCCTGACCCCCTGGGGTAGCGGGACCATCTCCAATTGGTGTGCTCGCGGTCGCAACCAACGCCTCCCTACCTTCCGCAACCGGAGGTTTACAGCGCGCCGATCCCGATAAGCACGCACATTTGTGACAAGGCAACAACCGCGACAGGGCATCGGCATTTGTGTGTCGCAACCCTTTACGGTACGTAGTCGTGAACTGATAGTCCTGGAGGACTTCCAACCACCGCGACAATTGGCCCGAGGGCTGGGCAACCCGTAATGAATACTGGAGCGCCGCGTGGTCCGTCCGGACCGTGAAATGACGACCATAGAGATATGGCCTGAATTGTTGTACAAAAAAAACAATGGCAAGCAGTTCGCGACGGGTGACGCAGTAGCGCTGCTCTGCCGGCGACAACACCCTGCTACCATAGGCGACCACCCGTTCGACCCCTCCAACGACTTGGGACAGCACTCCCCCAATGCCCGTGTTGCTAGCATCCGTGTCTAGCAAGAAGGGACTCGCAAAGTCCGGATAGCGCAAGGGTGGGGCCCTTACCAAGGCGTCCCGGAGGGAGCAGAATGCAGCCTCCTCCTCCGGTCCCCACCGGAACTTCACTCCTTTTGCCGTTAGAGCGTGCAAGGGCTTTGCAATGGTGGCGAAGTGCTCAACGAATCGGCGATAATACGAAGCAAAACCGATGAAACTGCGCACGTCTGACACTGACGTGGGCGTCGGCCACGAACTGACACAGTCCGTCTTCGCAGGATCGGTAGAAATCCCTGAAGAGTCGACAATGTGACCCAAGTACCTCACGGATTTACGAAAAAGATGGCATTTGGCCGGTTTAAACTTTAATTTAGCCGATCGCATTCGCAAGAACACCCCTCTCAATCGCTGGAGGTGTTCTTCAAACGTTTTACCGAAAACAATGACATCGTCAAGGTAAATGAGGCACGTATCCCACTGCAAGCCCGACAAAACCAATTCCATAAGACGCTGAAACGTCGCAGGAGAGGAGTGAAGTCCCATGGGTAACCGGTTAAACTGAAACAGGCCCCCTGGAGTCCGGAATGCAGTCTTAGGCTTAGACTCCTCGTCGAGTGGCAACTGCCAAAATCCGGATAATAAATCAAGAGTCGAAAAGTATCGCGCACCGGACAATGCGTCGAGAGACTCGTCCATCCTGGGGAGCGGATACGCGTCGGCCACAGAGATCTTATTCAGGCGACGGAAATCGACGCAAAATCGCAGGGACCCGTCCTGCTTTTTAACGAGCACAATAGGTGCTCCCCAAGGACTGGAAGAAGGCGAAATAATGTCGGCTTCTAGCATATCGTTAACTGCCGACTGAACATGTTCCTTCTCAGCAGGACTCAGTCGGAAGGGATTTTGCCTGACCGGTGCCGCATCGCCCGTTTCAATGTGGTGGCGTAGCAGGTCCGTGCACCCAATGTCATACTTATGTTTACTGAAGACATCCGAAAATTCAATCAGCAACCCGCGCAGCGCACCCAACTGTACCGCTGACAGATCGTCAGAGTCCGCGCACAGCATATCAATCCAATCGAGGTCCTCCTTCAATGTTACGTTACTCGTGGGGCTCGGATCAGCCTGCGCAACCAGCCTCTCCTCCGTAGGGACCCGTGCCGCGTGAGCTAGCACGGTGCCCTGCTGAATGACGGCCGGCCGCGCCCCAGCGTTCAAAACCATCACAAACGGATCCCTGTCCGCCCCAACCAAAGTGTGAGCCACCGACAAATCGAGACCTCCAACAGCCCTATTAGAAGGACCCAAAAGCATGCCCTGTTCCAAGGCCTCCTTCCCCCATGGCTTCCGCAACCGGAGGGGAATTAACATTTGTGAACCCGGGGGCACGTGCACGGTCTGTGTCGCTAACGCCTGTATGGTAGCGCACGCCGTCCGAATTACATTAGGGCTCGTCAAAAATGAAATACGGCGACCCGATGGTAGTTCAATGCAACGCTGATCAATGAGAATTTTGATGGGCATTTTTGCCAAAAAATCAGTGCCCAAGAGGCAAGGAACCGCCAGGGAAGACGAAACGAAAACGGGTCCCGACAATTTGATATCACCAATGCAAATGGACGCCCTAATCTGACCGATAATGCCCAACGATCCCCCGTTAGCGGCGTTAAATGGCACATCCACCGGAAGAAGCGGACGACATTGTACCGGGAGAATATTATAAATGAGATCCGAAATAATAGTCGCCGATGCCCCCGTGTCCACCAACACCCTGACCTCGACCCCATCAATAGATCCGGTAACGACGGATGAACCCGCTGAGGCAGCCACTATTCTGTGCCCCAACTCCGACCATTTAACGTCTCCCCGGTCCCGGCCGAACCCCCCTCTCCGAACCGAATCCCCGAACTCTACTCGGCTCTCCCCCGTCGCAACGCGACGACCCATACGTGTCGAGTATGCGGGCCAAGCATGTGAGGTGCCGCGACTTGCCGGGGTTTGCAGTGATGACTTGGGGCCTTGTTCGTCGTCCAGCCGAGGTCCCATGGCGCGCTGACGTGGGGCGCGGCAACCGGAGGCCACGTGGCCTCGGAGGCCGCAGTTATAGCACGTGATGACAGTCGTCGGAGATCTCGGTTGCTCCAGCTTGCGGGCCGCCCGCAGAGGCGAACGACCCCCCGATCTCCAGTCCCCCGCTCGTCCCGCGATGAACGCCTCCTCTCGTGGGCTGACGACTTGGGGCACGGTAACAACCGGACCCGGAGCTGAGGCCACTGCAGCGTTGCAGACGACCCCCTGCTTACGTAGAAGGACCTCGTGCGCTTGTATGCTCGTGGCGACCCGTAAGGAAGAAATATCGGTCTCGTCGGCCGTGTTGATGGGGACCCCCAGGTCCTGCGCCAACTTGAGCAGCTGCTCCAAAACCATCGCATCTTGGCCCTCCTCGTCCATACGAGGGAACGCGGCGTCGGCGAGAGCAAGCAACGTCGTGCGGTAGGCGAGCACGGTCTCCGTGTCCGCCTTCCGTCTTGCATAAAAATGATGGCGGCACGCCGAGGGAGGACCGTAGACCTTGGCCATGAGAGCCAACGCATCCTTGAGCGTGGAGCGGTCCGACCTGCGTGCGGACGTGAAGGCCGCGAGCGCGTTGTCGTCCAGCATGGCAGGCAGTGCCCGCAGTGCCGTAGCGTCGGACCAGGCGGACATCTCCTGATGCGCCAAAAATTTGCGCTGAAATTGGCTCCAATCCCCGCCTTCCGCCTTGAAGGCTGACAACGTGGGAAGGCGCTGCTGAAAGATGAAGTCGTCCTCCTCCTCGTGCTTCCTCTCCGCCGCCCCGTCGGTGTGTAAGATGGCGGCCCCAGTGGCGGGTGTGTGATGGCGGTCCGCCGCGCGCGTTGGTGACGTCAGCGGGCGCGCATGGAGAACCGCTGCCACGTGGTGATGGCCGTTCCCGCCAAAAGTTGGTGCGGATGAAATGGCGGGTATCGCCAAATCGTTTTGGCGGGAATCTGCAGGGCGACCCTGTAGCACGTCGGCCGCCGTCCCCGCTCCTCCCGACGAGCTGATCTCCGCCAGGATGGACGCGGCGGCGAGCAGCAGCTCCGCCAGACGGGAGTGTGCCTCGCGGAGCACGGTGTCAGTCCCCCGTCGCTCGTCCGGCGCCGTCGGCGGATCCTGCCCCGTGGGCAGCTCCTCTTCCTCACCCCCTGATGCCAGCTGGCCCCCGTCGTCGAGGTTGTCCCCGTGGTCAATCCCGTGGGTCCGACGGCTCCTCCTTGTATCCATGCTTGGAGGACCGTTTCACTTCTGACGCCAGTTGAAGTATTGGAATTGACGGCAGGAACTTCTTGACGGGTAACACACTTTTATTAAATCTTTACGTGTCACAATACAACGTGTGGTCTTCCTTCTTCCGACGACACACTCCACTAATCTCGTGTAAACTCTAGGCCTCTGGCTACACCCGATACACTTGACTCGTGTAGACCCTATGCCTCTGGCTACACACAATATACTCGACTCGTGTAAGCCCTATGCCTCTGGCTACACAATACACTCGACTCGTGTAGACCCTATGCCCTGGCTACACACAATACACTCGCCTCTGGGTTACACAGAGTCCCGGTCCCGTTAGGACAGCGGGGCTAGGTACCGCAGGGCTCTAGGTCTTCATCCCCGTCTTCATTCTTTGCTGGTTACACACTGCCCTTACGCCTGTGTGCATCCCCTTTTATAGCCCCTGCTCACGAGAGACGGAGCTGATGCGGACGTCGACGTGAGCGTCGTTCCTTAATGAACCAATCACGACGCACTCTCTCTACGATCCGCTTTCCCCAGCGCGTGTTAACATTACTCCACCAATCACACTGCGCTGCCACCTGATCACTCCCTCTCAGCGCGTCACCGGCCCACAGCCAATCGGTACCCCGTAACCCACGACCCCGCGCTGACCCCTGATCCTCCACCGTCAGCGCGCGTCACCACCTACACAGCCAATCATCACGCACTGGCATACGATCCCTAATCCCAGCGTGTATCACCTCTACATATGTGTAAAAATTTTGACTTTTTTTGGTGCACGAGCAAATCTGCTGGGAAAGCGTGTGGAAGTTTCGTGACGTTCGGACAATATTTGGCGACACTAAAATGAGCGTTTTGCCAGCTCCAGGGAATTCGGAGCGAGAGAAACGAGGCCCCGTAACGCACATGAGAGCAATCCCGGCCAATTTCTACCGTTTGATGGGGTCTATGTGTGCTGGAAAAGCGTGTGGAAGTTTCATGACGTTCGGACGATATTTGGCGACACTATAATGAGCGTTTTGCCAGCTCCAGGGAATTCGGAGCGAGAGAAACGAGGCCCCGTAACGCACATGAGAGCAATCCCGGCCAATTTCTACCGTTTGATGGGGTCTATGTGTGCTGGAAAAGCGTGTGGAAGTTTCGTGACGTTCGGACGATATTTGGCGACACTATAATGAGCGTTTTGCCAGCTCCAGGGAATTCGGAGCGAGAGAAACGAGGCCCCGTAACGCACATGAGAGCAATCCCGGCCAATTTCTACCGTTTGATGGGGTCTATGTGTGCTGGAAAGCGTGTGGAAGTTTCGTGACGTTCGGACGATATTTGGCGACACTATAATGAGCGTTTTGCCAGCTCCAGGGAATTCGGAGCGAGAGAAACGAGGCCCCGTAACGCACATGAGAGCAATCCCGGCCAATTTCTACCGTTTGATGGGGTCTATGTGTAAAAATTTTGACTTTTTTTGGTGCACGAGCAAATCTGCTGGAAAAGCCTGTGGACGGTTCGTGACGTTCGTACGATATTTGGCGACACAAAAAATTGCGATTTCCCAGCTTCAGGGAATTCGGAGCGAGAGAAACGAGGCCCCGTAACGCACATGAGAGCAATCCCGGCCAATTTCTACCGTTTGATGGGGTCTATGTGTGCTGGAAAAGCGTGTGGAAGTTTCGTGACGTTCGGACGATATTTGGCGACACTATAATGAGCGTTTTGCCAGCTCCAGGGAATTCGGAGCGAGAGAAACGAGGCCCCGTAACGCACATGAGAGCAATCCCGGCCAATTTCTACCGTTTGATGGGGTCTATGTGTGCTGGAAAAGCGTGTGGAAGTTTCGTGACGTTCGGACGATATTTGGCGACACTATAATGATCGTTTTGCCAGCTCCAGGGAATTCGGAGCGAGAGAAACGAGGCCCCGTAACGCACATGAGAGCAATCCCGGCCAATTTCTACCGTTTGATGGGGTCTATGTGTAAAAATTTTGACTTTTTTTGGTGCACGAGCAAATCTGCTGGGAAAGCGTGTGGAAGTTTCGTGACGTTCGGACGATATTTGGCGACACTAAAATGAGCGTTTTGCCAGCTCCAGGGAATTCGGAGCGAGAGAAACGAGGCCCCGTAACGCACATGAGAGCAATCCCGGCCAATTTCTACCGTTTGATGGGGTCTATGTGTGCTGGAAAAGCGTGTGGAAGTTTCGTGACGTTCGGACGATATTTGGCGACACTATAATGAGCGTTTTGCCAGCTCCAGGGAATTCGGAGCGAGAGAAACGAGGCCCCGTAACGCACATGAGAGCAATCCCGGCCAATTTCTACCGTTTGATGGGGTCTATGTGTAAAAATTTTGACTTTTTTTGGTGCACGAGCAAATCTGCTGGGAAAGCGTGTGGAAGTTTCGTGACGTTCGGACGATATTTGGCGACACTAAAATGAGCGTTTTGCCAGCTCCAGGGAATTCGGAGCGAGAGAAACGAGGCCCCGTAACGCACATGAGAGCAATCCCGGCCAATTTCTACCGTTTGATGGGGTCTATGTGTAAAAATTTTGACTTTTTTTGGTGCACGAGCAAATCTGCTGGGAAAGCGTGTGGAAGTTTCGTGACGTTCGGACGATATTTGGCGACACTAAAATGAGCGTTTTGCCAGCTCCAGGGAATTCGGAGCGAGAGAAACGAGGCCCCGTAACGCACATGAGAGCAATCCCGGCCAATTTCTACCGTTTGATGGGGGTATGTGTAAAAATTTTGACTTTTTTTGGTGCACGAGCAAATCTGCTGGAAAAGCCTGTGGACGGTTCGTGACGTTCGTACGATATTTGGCGACACAAAAAATTGCGATTTCCCAGCTTCAGGGAATTCGGAGCGAGAGAAACGAGGCCCCGTAACGCACATGAGAGCAATCCCGGCCAATTTCTACCGTTTGATGGGGTCTATGTGTGCTGGAAAAGCGTGTGGAAGTTTCGTGACGTTCGGACGATATTTGGCGACACTATAATGAGCGTTTTGCCAGCTCCAGGGAATTCGGAGCGAGAGAAACGAGGCCCCGTAACGCACATGAGAGCAATCCCGGCCAATTTCTACCGTTTGATGGGGTCTATGTGTGCTGGAAAAGCGTGTGGAAGTTTCGTGACGTTCGGACAATATTTGGCGACACTATAATGAGCGTTTTGCCAGCTCCAGGGAATTCGGAGTGAGAGAAACGAGGCCCCGTAACGCACATGAGAGCAATCCCGGCCAATTTCTACCGTTTGATGGGGTCTATGTGTAAAAATTTTGACTTTTTTTGGTGCACGAGCAAATCTGCTGGGAAAGCGTGTGGAAGTTTCGTGACGTTCGGACGATATTTGGCGACACTAAAATGAGCGTTTTGCCAGCTCCAGGGAATTCGGAGCGAGAGAAACGAGGCCCCGTAACGCACATGAGAGCAATCCCGGCCAATTTCTACCGTTTGATGGGGTCTATGTGTGCTGGAAAAGCGTGTGGAAGTTTCGTGACGTTCGGACGATATTTGGCGACACTATAATGAGCGTTTTGCCAGCTCCAGGGAATTCGGAGCGAGAGAAACGAGGCCCCGTAACGCACATGAGAGCAATCTCGGCCAAATTCTACCGTTTGATGGGGTCTATGTGTGCTGGAAAAGCGTGTGGAAGTTTTGTGACGTTCGGACAATATTTGGCGACACTATAATGAGCGTTTTGCCAGCTCCAGGGAATTCGGAGCGAGAGAAACGAGGCCCCGTAACGCACATGAGAGCAATCCCGGCCAATTTCTACCGTTTGATGGGGTCTATGTGTAAAAATTTTGACTTTTTTTGGTGCACGAGCAAATCTGCTGGGAAAGCGTGTGGAAGTTTCGTGACGTTCGGACGATATTTGGCGACACTAAAATGAGCGTTTTGCCAGCTCCAGGGAATTCGGAGCGAGAGAAACGAGGCCCCGTAACGCACATGAGAGTGTGGTGCCACAGCGACGGGGCCGCTCTGCCGAGCCAGGGAGCCGCCCGGCTTCCCCCACCGCACTGCCCCCCATCACCCGCCCCACATAAGCACACACCCGCACGCATCCCCCCCCCCCCCCCCATAGAGCTGGAAGGGAAGGTTACCTGATCGACCGGTTTTTATCCGAGAGACCCTTATCGGGATTAATTCTCACGGTTTCCGGCGATCAGGGAATTGGATGACCTCCCCCGTGCTACGTGGTACCGCGGCGCTGCTGCCGGCCTTAATATGGTGTGGTCGCGGCGTGGGGCATTCGGCCACCGCGGTTGAGGCGCATTTCCCCCCACACACACCCCCACGAGTCGACGGGGCAAGCAGGGGAGGCACGAGACAGCATGAATAGCGGGGTCACAGGGGCTGTTGCGCATAGTCATGGAGGGTTGGGATAATTGCGCTTGAGCGCGCAGGCCCCATTGTTAGGAAGGGTAAGGGAGTAATTAGGATGTACGCCGCCAACGTCGCGCACTGATTAGCATATCAACAGCGCCCGGGAACCGCCGTGCGCGGGCTTGGGGTGCACGAGCCCATTGTTCAGCGCAGCATCCCCTTGGAGGTAGGGAGGATAAATAGAGGAGCGGAGAGGGGAAATCGCCCCTTCTCTCCAGGCCAGCGGACCAGCAGGAGTTCCAGCCAGCGACCCGGACGTCCGTGCGACGCATCGAGGTACGCTGTTAGCGCAGAGAGCAGCGAACCTCCGCGGGCACCAAACAGTGAGTGGGGAGGTGAAGTAGGGTATCGTAAGCCGATAAATAGGGAATAGGTACAGGTTTAGTGGAATAGGCCAGCCTCGTCGACTCACTGATTCCACATCAATTCGCAGGTGGCATATAATAAATCATTAATAGCGAAGCGTGGTCTCGCGTGATCTTGTCGTGCAGTGTGAGCGTGTGGGTGCGCTGTGTGCACAGTGGTTCGCCACGTGAGTGAGCGCTGCGCGGAGCTGAGCGCGCGGGTTGCGCGTGGGTACGCAGTGATTCTGTGGTGCTGCGGCTCGCCTCGGGGGAGCGCTGCGCAGAGCGGTGCGAGAGTGGGTGTCGCGTGTGTTCACTCCGTGTGTGATACAGGTGCGCGAGTATAACGTGAGTTGAGTTGGAGTGCGCGGAGCGGCGTGTGTGTGGGCGTGCGTGCGTAATCGGCGTCCCCCAGGTGCGCGCTCATAACGTGAGCGGCCAGCAGGCGGCGAGCGCTGCGCAGAGCGGCGCAAGAGTGGGTATCGCGTGTGGAGCTGTATGCGTGTGTGCGCGCACGTTCACTACGTGTATAATACGGATGCGCATTGGGAACGTGCCGCACAGGGCTATACTGCGAGCACGGCGTTTGATCGACGATGATGTGCGCACGTATGCTCGCAGCGTGGGAGCGCGGCGCGAGGCTGTAACCGTAGGGGCGTCGCGTTCGAATGCCGGCGAAACCGTAGCGGGTAATAGGGAGGTGGGGTAACGTAAACGAATAGGGGATGCAGGCGGGAGGGACCCCGGGGGCCGACGGCCCCCACAAATTGGTGTCAGAAGCGGTACGGACCCCCGCGTTACCTCACGCTAAAATAAGACTAATATTTACCGGCCGGGGGGCCCCTTCGTGGAAGGCATTCACCCGCAATCTCTTAGGGGCCAAGGAAATTAATGGATGGACGGACGCGCAGGCAGTACGTCAACTTAATATGAATCTTGATGGGCGGGCAGCCGATTTTGTAGAAGCGTTACCCGCGAGCGCACAGACACAGCTAGAGGAGCTGATGCGCCGACTCGATCAGCGTTTTGGCACGCGTGACGAGGAGGAAGCAAAATCGGCCTTAGAGGCGCGCCGGCGCCAACCTGGCGAAGATCTACGTGATTACGCCGAGGATGTGCGCGAGTTAACAAAGATCGCACGCCCGGGGTATGCAACTGATGTTATTGAGGAACTGGCCGCCGAGAAAATCCAGCGGTACCTGTCTCGCACGGCGTGGTGGCAGCCAGACATGAGCTGCCCACGTCTTCCCTTTAACACCCTTGTCGAGCGCGCACGTAAGTGTGAAAGAATTCACAGCGAACGCGCGCAGCTTCGGGGGCTGGGACGAGAGCGCGCCATTGCGAGCCTGCTCTCGGAAGACGAGGAGGAGGAACAGGAGCTCGCGAGGACGGTAAGGGGCCGGGAAAGAGAGCCTCCAGTGTCCCGCGAGACAACCCCGGGATGGGTTGCCGGTATACAAACGGGTATAAAGGATGTCTCCGGCCAGGTAACCCAGGTACGCGAGGAAACGAATAAAAATATGACCCAACTGCAATCCTCCGTTGAGACCATCCGATCCGAGATGGGGGAACTAGACTCCACGGTAGGAGGGCTAACTGGAAGGATAGCGCGACTAGAAGCAGAGTATGAGCAGCAGCGCACTGGGGGAGGAGGGAGTGGGCAGAGAGCCCATTACGGAGCCGCCACCCCTCCCCGGGCATGTTATATGTGCGATCGCCGAGGGCATCTAGTGAGGGACTGTCCTCAGGTCGCCCGAGCTAGACAAGAGCTAAGGTCAAACACTAAGGCCCCCCTAGAGAGGGGACCACCGGGGGGCGAAATCGGCGTAGCCCCGACACAAACAAGCTGTGAGAATAATGGCGAGCGAGTGATCTCCACACAGGTTCCAGCAACAACGCCCACAGAAACGGTGACTCCTGGCGACTGGCTGCGGGAGCTGGTGGCGGGGATCACGGGGGCCACGTCGCTGGTGGAAGTGGAGGTAAACGGAGTGCGTACCCGAATCCTGCTGGACACGGGGGCGGTGGCCTCGCTCGTGAGCGCAGCGCACTGCAGCGCGATCGGGGTCGACGTGCGTCACCTGCAGGTACCGGACCGCGCGCTGCACACGGCGAGCGGAGCCGGAATGGGGCTGCTGGGGAGAGCCACCCTAGAGGTCCGCATAGGCAGCCAGGTGTGCACGCAGGAGTTCTACGTGTCGAGTGCGTTGTGTCACGAGTGTATCGCAGGCACCGACCTCCTAGAACGGTTGGGACTCAACGTGCAACCCCGCCAGCGATGCGCCACCATGGAGAGCAACGGCGAGCGGATACCGTTCCTGGGACGAGAACCAACGCGCCGCCGCTTTGCACCTGTGGCCGCTATCCTGGCGACGGCAGTCACCATCGGCCCGCTCACCGAGATGCTGGTGCCGGTGGCAACATCCCCCACCGACCCCGCGCTCCGACCATCAGGGGAGGTAATGCTAACTCCTCACCCGGAGTTGGCAAAACGGTATGGGATAGTGGGATCCGCCACGTTGGTAAACGCAGATGGGGACCGATTGTTTATGCGGATGTTTAACCCCCACAATACCCCAGCGATACTGCGACGGCGCACCCCGATAGCCACAGTACACCCCCTGCACGCACGCCACTCTAACGACTCGGTGTTCGCACTCTGGGCTGAGGACCCCGGTCGTCCTGAGGGTGAGCAGGACCTGGCCTGGCGAGTCGGCCCGACTCCCCGAGCCGAGGTCGTTCCCCTGCTCGACGCGTTACATGTACCATGGGCGGACTTACCTAAGGGAGGGGCCGATCGGCTGCGCGAGTTACTGCGGGAGTATGCCGACGTGTTCAGCGAACACGACTCGGACGTGGGTCGGACCGACCTGGTTAAGCATCAAATTGACACCGGTGCAGCCCGACCAATCAAACTCCCTGCGTACCGAGTGGGCGCACCCGAACGCGCCCAAATCAAAGAGGCAGTTGGGGACATGCTTCGCGATAACATAATTCAGCCCTCGGCGAGTCCCTGGTCAGCCCCGGTGGTACTAGTAACGAAAAAGGATGGGTCAACCCGGTTCTGCGTCGATTACCGTAAACTAAATGCAGTCACGCTCGGCGATGCCTTCCCCATACCTCGCATCGACGACACCTTCGACAGTCTCGCAGGAGCGCGGTATTTTTCCACCCTCGATCTGGCGTCCGGTTACTGGCAGGTGGAGATGACGGAGGAGGATCGGCCAAAAACAGCATTCACCACCCCGATGGGCCTGTTTGAGTTTCGAGTGTTGCCGTTCGGACTCACTAACGCGCCCGCGACGTTCCAGCGGTTGATGGAGTTGGTGATGCGGGGCTTGCAGTGGGAACAGTGCCTGATTTACTTGGACGATGTGATAGTGTTCAGTAGATCTTTGTCTGAGCATTGGTCCAGGCTTCGAGAGGTGTTCCAGCGACTGCGAGCGGCTCATCTCAAGCTCAAGCCACGTAAGTGTTACATCGCACAACGCGAGGTGGGGTACCTCGGGCATCGCGTCAGCGAGGCAGGCGTGCACACCGATCCGGAGAAGGTACGCGCCGTAGTGGAGTGGCCACGGCCAAGAAATCTGACGGAGATCAGATCATTTTTGGGGCTCGCCACCTATTATCGTCGATTTGTAAAGGGATTCAGCGAGATTGCACGCCCCCTCACCCAACTCACCTCCCCTAAGCACCCCTATCAGTGGACGGGGACCTGCCAGACGGCCTTCACCACTCTCAAAGATCACCTCACCCACGCCCCCACCCTCGCTTTCCCCGATTTTACCACCGATTTTATTTTGGACACCGACGCCTGCAGCAGCGGGCTGGGCGCGGTGTTGTCACAGGTACAGGATGGGACGGAACGAGTCATCGCGTACGCCAGCCGGACCTTGAGTGGGGCTGAGCTGAACTATTGCGTGACCCGCCAAGAGTTGTACGCCGTGATTTTCGCATGCAAACAGTTCCGGCCGTATTTGTACGGCAGGAGATGTCGCGTACGCACTGACCATTATGCTCTGCAGTTTCTTCTTACATTCAAGGAGCCGCGGGGGCAGATGGCCCGGTGGTTGGCGCAGTTGCAGGAGTACAACCTGCAAATCGAGTATCGGGCTGGCCGGACGCATGCAAACGCGGACGCCTTGTCGAGGCGACCCACGGTGTACGCCGAGACGAGGGCGGAGGAGGCCTGCCCGTGTTTCACGGGGGGACGCTGCCGGCAGGCAACGGACCCCCGAGAGGCCGCGGCCACTGACCCCCCCCCAGCGAGGGAGAGTGCAGTGTGCGCCACGGAAACCCTCACAGGTGGCACTGAGGATCCCGTCGACCGCCCGGCAAGCGCGGGACCCGCGGCTCGGGACCCGATTGGACGGATCCAGGAGGACGTCGGCTGCGCCTTCCCGGGCCTAAACGACGAGCAGCTGAGACAGACCCAGCAGCGAGATCCGGATCTGGCGGCAGTGGAGGCGGCACTGCGGGAGGAAAAGAGCGCCCTACCAGGACCCTGGAGCGGTTTGTATGCCCGGTTGTGTGTGCAGAACGGAGTGGTACGGGAGTTAACCGAGGCCGGCCAGCCGGGGTGCATCTGTGTTCCTGCCCAGGTGCGACCCCAGCTGCTACGGCTGGTGCATGACCACCCACTCGGGGGCCACGATGGGGAACGACGTACTCGAGAGACCCTGCGTCGCCAGTATCTCTGGCCCAAATTGGCACAAGACGTGGCGGCCTGGGTACAGGGCTGCCGCGCCTGTCAGCAGTGCGGGCCGAAACCGGCACGATACCAGGTACCCCTAAGGCCGTTCCGCGTCAGCCGCACGAATCAGCTGGTCGGGATCGACCTACAGGGGCCATTCCCGCGATCCCATCGAGGCAACCGATATATCCTAGTCGCAGTAGAGTATTTCACCCGCTACCCCGTGGCAGTGGCCATCCCTGATAAAACGGCCTTGGTGGTGGCCCGGGCATTTGTGGAACACTACGTACTTAAGCACGGGATCCCAGAACGAGTCCTCACCGACCAGGGTAGCGAGTTCGAGGCCGAGTTGTTCCAGGCACTGTGCCGAGAGTTCGGAATCCAGAAGGACCGAACCACAGCGTACCACCCCCAGGCGAACGGGATGGTGGAGCGCATGAATCAGACCTTATCGGGGAAACTCAAACGTATGGCGGCCGCAAATCAACGGGATTGGGATGAACACCTCCCCTACGCCCTTTTCGCCTACGCCACCACCGTACACACGTCGACGGGACAAACCCCGTTTTTAATGATGTTCGGCCGTGAGTCTCGTTTACCCGCAGATCTGCTATTCGGCGTCCCTTCCCCCCAGCCGGAGGAGGGAAGCCGCCCCGTGGAACACCTGTTGGAGACCCTACGAGAAGCCCGAGGCCGAGCATACCCGCAAGGGGAAGCCGCGCATCGGCGGCAGGAACAGGGCACCCGACCCCGCATGGAACCCCCCTTATTCCTGACAGGTGCTAAGGTGTGGCTACACACCCCTCGCGTCGGGGCCGGGCAGGTGGGGAAACTGACGACCTACTGGCGGGGACCCTGGACCGTGGTGCGACAGATCTCCCCCTGGACGGTACTAATTGATGGCGGGGAGAGGGGTCGAGAGACGGTGGTCAATGTCCGCCGCTTAAAACCGTGGAAAGCGGCCCCGGCGAGAGAGAACCCCGTCACCCGAAGGCCCCGAAATCCCGGAGTACCCGCATCCCCCGTGCCCGGGGGCCTCGCGCAGTATATGGGCCCCACGGAGCCCAGGGCTCCGAGGGGCCCCGGGCGGGGCCGGGGGCGACGAGGACGGCGACCCTTAAACCCCACCGCCTCTGAGTTTGTTCCCCAGCCCGCAGGTGCCAGGGGCCGAGGGGAGCCGTTGGAATGGAGGAGGAGACCACCGCCGGAGCCCCAGGAGACGGAGCCGCCACCCCCGAGGCCAGCCACAAGGGCCGGGCGAATCCCGCGGACCCCGCGGCGATACCTCGTGGGGGCAACCCAGGCGAGGTGCTCAAGTCAACCCGGGACGGGGACTGGCACCCCGGGGGGCTATGTGGTGCCACAGCGACGGGGCCGCTCTGCCGAGCCAGCGAGCCGCCCGGCTTCCCCCACCGCACTGCCCCCCATCACCCGCCCCACATAAGCACACACCCGCACGCATCCCCCCCCCCCCCCCCCATAGAGCTGGAAGGGAAGGTTACCTGATCGACCGGTTTTTATCCGAGAGACCCTTATCGGGATTAATTCTCACGGTTTCCGGCGATCAGGGAATTGGATGACCTCCCCCGTGCTACGTGGTACCGCGGCGCTGCTGCCGGCCTTAATATGGTGTGGTCGCGGCGTGGGGCATTCGGCCACCGCGGTTGAGGCGCATTTCCCCCCACACACACCCCCACGAGTCGACGGGGCAAGCAGGGGAGGCACGAGACAGCATGAATAGCGGGGTCACAGGGGCTGTTGCGCATAGTCATGGAGGGTTGGGATAATTGCGCTTGAGCGCGCAGGCCCCATTGTTAGGAAGGGTAAGGGAGTAATTAGGATGTACGCCGCCAACGTCGCGCACTGATTAGCATATCAACAGCGCCCGGGAACCGCCGTGCGCGGGCTTGGGGTGCACGAGCCCATTGTTCAGTGCAGCATCCCCTTGGAGGTAGGGAGGATAAATAGAGGAGCGGAGAGGGGAAATCGCCCCTTCTCTCCAGGCCAGCGGACCAGCAGGAGTTCCAGCCAGCGACCCGGACGTCCGTGCGACGCATCGAGGTACGCTGTTAGCGCAGAGAGCAGCGAACCTCCGCGGGCACCAAACAGTGAGTGGGGAGGTGAAGTAGGGTATCGTAAGCCGATAAATAGGGAATAGGTACAGGTTTAGTGGAATAGGCCAGCCTCGTCGACTCACTGATTCCACATCAATTCGCAGGTGGCATATAATAAATCATTAATAGCGAAGCGTGGTCTCGCGTGATCTTGTCGTGCAGTGTGAGCGTGTGGGTGCGCTGTGTGCACAGTGGTTCGCCACGTGAGTGAGCGCTGCGCGGAGCTGAGCGCGCGGGTTGCGCGTGGGTACGCAGTGATTCTGTGGTGCTGCGGCTCGCCTCGGGGGAGCGCTGCGCAGAGCGGTGCGAGAGTGGGTGTCGCGTGTGTTCACTCCGTGTGTGATACAGGTGCGCGAGTATAACGTGAGTTGAGTTGGAGTGCGCGGAGCGGCGTGTGTGTGGGCGTGCGTGCGTAATCGGCGTCCCCCAGGTGCGCGCTCATAACGTGAGCGGCCAGCAGGCGGCGAGCGCTGCGCAGAGCGGCGCAAGAGTGGGTATCGCGTGTGGAGCTGTATGCGTGTGTGCGCGCACGTTCACTACGTGTATAATACGGATGCGCATTGGGAACGTGCCGCACAGGGCTATACTGCGAGCACGGCGTTTGATCGACGATGATGTGCGCACGTATGCTCGCAGCGTGGGAGCGCGGCGCGAGGCTGTAACCGTAGGGGCGTCGCGTTCGAATGCCGGCGAAACCGTAGCGGGTAATAGGGAGGTGGGGTAACGTAAACGAATAGGGGATGCAGGCGGGAGGGACCCCGGGGGCCGACGGCCCCCACAAGAGCAATCCCGGCCAATTTCTACCGTTTGATGGGGTCTATGTGTGCTGGAAAAGCGTGTGGAAGTTTCGTGACGTTCGGACGATATTTGGCGACACTATAATGAGCGTTTTGCCAGCTCCAGGGAATTCGGAGCGAGAGAAACGAGGCCCCGTAACGCACATGAGAGCAATCCCGGCCAATTTCTATCGTTTGATGGGGTCTATGTGTAAAAATTTTGACTTTTTTTGGTGCACGAGCAAATCTGCTGGAAAAGCCTGTGGACGGTTCGTGACGTTCGTACGATATTTGGCGACACAAAAAATTGCGATTTCCCAGCTTCAGGGAATTCGGAGCGAGAGAAACGAGGTCCCGTAACGCACATGAGAGCAATCCCGGCCAATTTCTACCGTTTGATGGGGTCTATGTGTGCTGGGAAAGCGTGTGGAAGTTTCGTGACGTTCGGACGATATTTGGCGACACTAAAATGAGCGTTTTGCCAGCTCCAGGGAATTCGGAGCGAGAGAAACGAGGCCCCGTAACGCACATGAGAGCAATCCCGGCCAATTTCTACCGTTTGATGGGGTCTATGTCTAAAAATTTTGACTTTTTTGGTGCACGAGCAAATCTGCTGGAAAAGTCTGTGGACGGTTCGTGACGTTCGTACGATATTTGGCGACACAAAAAATTGCGATTTCCCAGCTTCTGGGAATTCGGAGCGAGAGAAACGAGGCCCCGTAACGCACATGAGAGCAATCCCGGCCAATTTCTACCGTTTGATGGGGTCTATGTGTGCTGGAAAAGCGTGTGGAAGTTTCGTGACGTTCGGACGATATTTGGCGACACTATAATGAGCGTTTTGCCAGCTCCAGGGAATTCGGAGCGAGAGAAACGAGGCCCCGTAACGCACATGAGAGCAATCCCGGCCAATTTCTACCGTTTGATGGGGTCTATGTGTAAAAATTTTGACTTTTTTTGGTGCACGAGCAAATCTGCTGGGAAAGCGTGTGGAAGTTTCGTGACGTTCGGACGATATTTGGCGACACTAAAATGAGCGTTTTGCCAGCTCCAGGGAATTCGGAGCGAGAGAAACGAGGCCCCGTAACGCACATGAGAGCAATCCCGGCCAATTTCTACCGTTTGATGGGGTCTATGTGTGCTGGAAAAGCGTGTGGAAGTTTCGTGACGTTCGGACGATATTTAGCGACACTATAATGAGCGTTTTGCCAGCTCCAGGGAATTCGGAGCGAGAGAAACAAGGCCCCGTAACGCACATGAGAGCAATCCCGGCCAATTTCTACCGTTTGATGGGGTCTATGTGTGCTGGAAAAGCGTGTAGAAGTTTCGTGACGTTCGGACGATATTTGGCGACACTATAATGAGCGTTTTGCCAGCTCCAGGGAATTCGGAGCGAGAGAAACGAGGCCCCGTAACGCACATGAGAGCAATCCCGGCCAATTTCTACCGTTTGATGGGGTCTATGTGTGCTGGAAAAGCGTGTGGAAGTTTCGTGACGTTCGGACGATATTTGGCGACACTATAATGAGCGTTTTGCCAGCTCCAGGGAATTCGGAGCGAGAGAAACGAGGCCCCGTAACGCACATGAGAGCAATCCCGGCCAATTTCTACCGTTTGATGGGGTCTATGTGTAAAAATTTTGACTTTTTTTGGTGCACGAGCAAATCTGCTGGGAAAGCGTGTGGAAGTTTCGTGACGTTCGGACGATATTTGGCGACACTAAAATGAGCGTTTTGCCAGCTCCAGGGAATTCGGAGCGAGAGAAACGAGGCCCCGTAACGCACATGAGAGCAATCCCGGCCAATTTCTACCGTTTGATGGGGTCTATGTGTACAAATTTTGACTTTTTTTGGTGCACGAGCAAATCTGCTGGGAAAGCGTGTGGAAGTTTCGTGACGTTCGGACGATATTTGGCGACACTAAAATGAGCGTTTTGCCAGCTCCAGGGAATTCGGAGCGAGATAACGAGGCCCCGTAACGCACATGAGAGCAATCCCGGCCAATTTCTACCGTTTGATGGGGTCTATGTGTAAAAATTTTGACTTTTTTTGGTGCACGAGCAAATTTGCTGGAAAAGCCTGTGGACGGTTCGTGACGTTCGTACGATATTTGGCGACACAAAAAATTGCGATTTCCCAGCTTCAGGGAATTCGGAGCGAGAGAAACGAGGCCCCGTAACGCACATGAGAGCAATCCCGGCCAATTTCTACCGTTTGATGGGGTCTATGTGTGCTGGAAAAGCGTGTGGAAGTTTCGTGACGTTCGGACGATATTTGGCGACACTATAATGAGCGTTTTGCCAGCTCCAGGGAATTCGGAGCGAGAGAAACGAGGCCCCGTAACGCACATGAGAGCAATCCCGGCCAATTTCTACCGTTTGATGGGGTCTATGTGTGCTGGAAAAGCGTGTGGAAGTTTCGTGACGTTCGGACGATATTTGGCGACACTATAATGAGCGTTTTGCCAGCTCCAGGGAATTCGGAGCGAGAGAAACGAGGCCCCGTAACGCACATGAGAGCAATCCCGGCCAATTTCTACCGTTTGATGGGGTCTATGTGTAAAAATTTTGACTTTTTTTGGTGCACGAGCAAATCTGCTGAAAAAGCGTGTGGAAGTTTCGTGACGTTCGGACGATATTTGGCGACACTAAAATGAGCGTTTTGCCAGCTCCAGGGAATTCGGAGCGAGAGAAACGAGGCCCCGTAACGCACATGAGAGCAATCCCGGCCAATTTCTACCGTTTGATGGGGTCTATGTGTAAAAAATTTTACTTTTTTTGGTGCACGAGCAAATCTGCTGGGAAAGCGTGTGGAAGTTTCGTGACGTTCGGACGATATTTGGCGACACTAAAATGAGCGTTTTGCCAGCTCCAGGGAATTCGGAGCGAGAGAAACGAGGCCCCGTAACGCACATGAGAGCAATCCCGGCCAATTTCTACCGTTTGATGGGGTCTATGTGTAAAAATTTTGACTTTTTTTGGTGCACGAGCAAATCTGCTGGGAAAGCGTGTGGAAGTTTCGTGACGTTCGGACGATATTTGGCGACACTAAAATGAGCGTGTTGCCAGCTCCAGGGAATTCGGAGCGAGAGAAACGAGGCCCCGTAACGCACATGAGAGCAATCCCGGCCAATTTCTACCGTTTGATGGGGTCTATGTGTAAAAATTTTGACTTTTTTTGGTGCACGAGCAAATCTGCTGGGAAAGCGTGTGGAAGTTTCGTGACGTTCGGACGATATTTGGCGACACTAAAATGAGCGTTTTGCCAGCTCCAGGGAATTCGGAGCGAGAGAAACAAGGCCCCGTAACGCACATGAGAGCAATCCCGGCCAATTTCTACCGTTTGATGGGGTCTATGTGTGCTGGAAAAGCGTGTAGAAGTTTCGTGACGTTCGGACGATATTTGGCGACACTATAATGAGCGTTTTGCCAGCTCCAGGGAATTCGGAGCGAGAGAAACGAGGCCCCGTAACGCACATGAGAGCAATCCCGGCCAATTTCTACCGTTTGATGGGGTCTATGTGTGCTGGAAAAGCGTGTGGAAGTTTCGTGACGTTCGGACGATATTTGGCGACACTATAATGAGCGTTTTGCCAGCTCCAGGGAATTCGGAGCGAGAGAAACGAGGCCCCGTAACGCACATGAGAGCAATCCCGGCCAATTTCTACCGTTTGATGGGGTCTATGTGTAAAAATTTTGACTTTTTTTGGTGCACGAGCAAATCTGCTGGGAAAGCGTGTGGAAGTTTCGTGACGTTCGGACGATATTTGGCGACACTAAAATGAGCGTTTTGCCAGCTCCAGGGAATTCGGAGCGAGAGAAACGAGGCCCCGTAACGCACATGAGAGCAATCCCGGCCAATTTCTACCGTTTGATGGGGTCTATGTGTACAAATTTTGACTTTTTTTGGTGCACGAGCAAATCTGCTGGGAAAGCGTGTGGAAGTTTCGTGACGTTCGGACGATATTTGGCGACACTAAAATGAGCGTTTTGCCAGCTCCAGGGAATTCGGAGCGAGATAACGAGGCCCCGTAACGCACATGAGAGCAATCCCGGCCAATTTCTACCGTTTGATGGGGTCTATGTGTAAAAATTTTGACTTTTTTTGGTGCACGAGCAAATTTGCTGGAAAAGCCTGTGGACGGTTCGTGACGTTCGTACGATATTTGGCGACACAAAAAATTGCGATTTCCCAGCTTCAGGGAATTCGGAGCGAGAGAAACGAGGCCCCGTAACGCACATGAGAGCAATCCCGGCCAATTTCTACCGTTTGATGGGGTCTATGTGTGCTGGAAAAGCGTGTGGAAGTTTCATGACGTTCGGACGATATTTGGCGACACTATAATGAGCGTTTTGCCAGCTCCAGGGAATTCGGAGCGAGAGAAACGAGGCCCCGTAACGCACATGAGAGCAATCCCGGCCAATTTCTACCGTTTGATGGGGTCTATGTGTGCTGGAAAAGCGTGTGGAAGTTTCGTGACGTTCGGACGATATTTGGCGACACTATAATGAGCGTTTTGCCAGCTCCAGGGAATTCGGAGCGAGAGAAACGAGGCCCCGTAACGCACATGAGAGCAATCCCGGCCAATTTCTACCGTTTGATGGGGTCTATGTGTAAAAATTTTGACTTTTTTTGGTGCACGAGCAAATCTGCTGAAAAAGCGTGTGGAAGTTTCGTGACGTTCGGACGATATTTGGCGACACTAAAATGAGCGTTTTGCCAGCTCCAGGGAATTCGGAGCGAGAGAAACGAGGCCCCGTAACGCACATGAGAGCAATCCCGGCCAATTTCTACCGTTTGATGGGGTCTATGTGTAAAAATTTTACTTTTTTTGGTGCACGAGCAAATCTGCTGGGAAAGCGTGTGGAAGTTTCGTGACGTTCGGACGATATTTGGCGACACTAAAATGAGCGTTTTGCCAGCTCCAGGGAATTCGGAGCGAGAGAAACGAGGCCCCGTAACGCACATGAGAGCAATCCCGGCCAATTTCTACCGTTTGATGGGGTCTATGTGTAAAAATTTTGACTTTTTTTGGTGCACGAGCAAATCTGCTGGAAAAGCCTGTGGACGGTTCGTGACGTTCGTACGATATTTGGCGACACAAAAAATTGCGATTTCCCAGCTTCAGGGAATTCGGAGCGAGAGAAACGAGGCCCCGTAACGCACATGAGAGCAATCCCGGCCAATTTCTACCGTTTGATGGGGTCTATGTGTGCTGGAAAAGCGTGTGGAAGTTTTGTGACGTTCGGACGATATTTGGCGACACTATAATGAGCGTTTTGCCAGCTCCAGGGAATTCGGAGCGAGAGAAACGAGGCCCCGTAACGCACATGAGAGCAATCCCGGCCAATTTCTACCGTTTGATGGGGTCTATGTGTGCTGGAAAAGCGTGTGGAAGTTTCGTGACGTTCGGACGATATTTGGCGACACTATAATGAGCGTTTTGCCAGCTCCAGGGAATTCGGAGCGAGAGAAACGAGGCCCCGTAACGCACATGAGAGCAATCCCGGCCAATTTCTACCGTTTGATGGGGTCTATGTGTGCTGGAAAAGCGTGTGGAAGTTTCGTGACGTTCGGACGATATTTGGCGACACTATAATGAGCGTTTTGCCAGCTCCAGGGAATTCGGAGCGAGAGAAACGAGGCCCCGTAACGCACATGAGAGCAATCCCGGCCAATTTCTACCGTTTGATGGGGTCTATGTGTAAAAATTTTGACTTTTTTTGGTGCACGAGCAAATCTGCTGGGAAAGCGTGTGGAAGTTTCGTGACGTTCGGACGATATTTGGCGACACTAAAATGAGCGTTTTGCCAGCTCCAGGGAATTCGGAGCGAGAGAAACGAGGCCTCGTAACGCACATGAGAGCAATCCCGGCCAATTTCTACCGTTTGATGGGGTCTATGTGTACAAATTTTGACTTTTTTTGGTGCACGAGCAAATCTGCTGGGAAAGCGTGTGGAAGTTTCGTGACGTTCGGACGATATTTGGCGACACTAAAATAGGCGTTTTGCCAGCTCCAGGGAATTCGGAGCGAGAGAAACGAGGCCCCGTAACGCACATGAGAGCAATCCCGGCCAATTTCTATCGTTTGATGGGGTCTATGTGTAAAAATTTTGACTTTTTTTGGTGCACGAGCAAATCTGCTGGAAAAGCCTGTGGACGGTTCGTGACGTTCGTACGATATTTGGCGACACAAAAAATTGCGATTTCCCAGCTTCAGGGAATTCGGAGCGAGAGAAACGAGGCCCCGTAACGCACATGAGAGCAATCCCGGCCAATTTCTACCGTTTGATGGGGTCTATGTGTGCTGGAAAAGCGTGTGGAAGTTTCGTGACGTTCGGACGATATTTGGCGACACTATAATGAGCGTTTTGCCAGCTCCAGGGAATTCGGAGCGAGAGAAACGAGGCCCCGTAACGCACATGAGAGCAATCCCGGCCAATTTCTACCGTTTGATGGGGTCTATGTGTAAAAATTTTGACTTTTTTTGGTGCACGTGCAAATCTGCTGGAAAAGCCTGTGGACGGGTCGTGACGTTCGTACGATATTTGGCGACACAAAAAATTGCGATTTCCCAGCTTCAGGGAATTCGGAGCGAGAGAAACGAGGCCCCGTAACGCACATGAGAGCAATCCCGGCCAATTTCTATCGTTTGATGGGGTCTATGTGTAAAAATTTTGACTTTTTTTGGTGCACGAGCAAATCTGCTGGAAAAGCCTGTGGACGGTTCGTGACGTTCGTACGATATTTGGCGACACAAAAAATTGCGATTTCCCAGCTTCAGGGAATTCGGAGCGAGAGAAACGAGGCCCCGTAACGCACATGAGAGCAATCCCGGCCAATTTCTACCGTTTGATGGGGTCTATGTGTGCTGGAAAAGCGTGTGGAAGTTTCGTGACGTTCGGACGATATTTGGCGACACTATAATGAGCGTTTTGCCAGCTCCAGGGAATTCGGAGCGAGAGAAACGAGGCCCCGTAACGCACATGAGAGCAATCCCGGCCAATTTCTACCGTTTGATGGGGTCTATGTGTACAAATTTTGACTTTTTTTGGTGCACGAGCAAATCTGCTGGGAAAGCGTGTGG
Organism: Lethenteron reissneri; assembly: GCF_015708825.2. Lineage (NCBI taxonomy): Eukaryota > Metazoa > Chordata > Hyperoartia > Petromyzontiformes > Petromyzontidae > Lethenteron > Lethenteron reissneri. The sequence continues at coordinate 65,379 of NW_026891327.1, read as the reverse complement.
AAGTTTCGTGACGTTCGGACGATATTTGGCGACACTAAAATGAGCGTTTTGCCAGCTCCAGGGAATTCGGAGCGAGAGAAACGAGGCCCCGTAACGCACATGAGAGCAATCCCGGCCAATTTCTATCGTTTGATGGGGTCTATGTGTAAAAATTTTGACTTTTTTTGGTGCACGAGCAAATCTGCTGGGAAAGCGTGTGGAAGTTTCGTGACGTTCGGACGATATTAGGCGACACTAAAATGAGCGTTTTGCCAGCTCCAGGGAATTCGGAGCGAGAGAAACGAGGCCCCGTTACGCACATGAGAGCAATCCCGGCCAATTTCTACCGTTTGATGGGGTCTATGTTTATAAAAATTTTGACTTTTTTTGGTGCACGAGCAAATCTGCTGGGAAAGCGTGTGGAAGTTTCGTGACGTTCGGACGATATTTGGCGACACTAAAATGAGCGTTTTGCCAGCTCCAGGGAATTCGGAGCGAGATAACGAGGCCCCGTAACGCACATGAGAGCAATCCCGGCCAATTTCTACCGTTTGATGGGGTCTATGTGTAAAAATTTTGACATTTTTTTGGTGCACGAGCAAATTTGCTGGAAAAGCCTGTGGACGGTTCGTGACGTTCGTACGATATTTGGCGACACAAAAAATTGCGATTTCCCAGCTTCATGGAATTCGGAGCGAGAGAAACGAGGCCCCGTTAAGCACATGAGAGCAATCCCGGCCAATTTCTACCGTTTGATGGGGTCTATGTGTGCTGGAAAAGCGTGTGGAAGTTTCGTGACGTTCGGACGATATTTGGCGACACTATAATGAGCGTTTTGCCAGCTGCAGGGAATTCGGAGCGAGAGAAACGAGGCCCCGTAACGCACATGAGAGCAATCCCGGCCAATTTCTACCGTTTTATGGGGTCTATGTGTGCTGGAAAAGCGTGTGGAAGTTTCGTGACGTTCGGATGATATTTGGCGACACTATAATGAGCGTTTTGCCAGCTCCAGGGAATTCGGAGCGAGAGAAACGAGGCCCCGTAACGCACATGAGAGCAATCCCGGCCAATTTCTACCGTTTGATGGGGTCTATGTGTAAAAATTTTGACTTTTTTTGGTGCACGAGCAAATCTGCTGGGAAAGCGTGTGGAAGTTTCGTGACGTTCGGACGATATTTGGCGACACTAAAATGAGCGTTTTGCCAGCTCCAGGGAATTCGGAGCGAGAGAAACGAGGCCCCGTAACGCACATGAGAGCAATCCCGGCCAATTTCTATCGTTTGATGGGGTCTATGTGTAAAAATTTTGACTTTTTTTGGTGCACGAGCAAATCTGCTGGGAAAGCGTGTGGAAGTTTCGTGACGTTCGGACGATATTAGGCGACACTAAAATGAGCGTTTTGCCAGCTCCAGGGAATTCGGAGCGAGAGAAACGAGGCCCCGTAACGCACATGAGAGCAATCCCGGCCAATTTCTATCGTTTGATGGGGTCTATGTGTAAAAATTTTGACTTTTTTTGGTGCACGAGCAAATCTGCTGGGAAAGCGTGTGGAAGTTTCGTGACGTTCGGACGATATTAGGCGACACTAAAATGAGCGTTTTGCCAGCTCCAGGGAATTCGGAGCGAGAGAAACGAGGCCCCGTTACGCACATGAGAGCAATCCCGGCCAATTTCTACCGTTTGATGGGGTCTATGTTTATAAAAATTTTGACTTTTTTTGGTGCACGAGCAAATCTGCTGGGAAAGCGTGTGGAAGTTTCGTGACGTTCGGACGATATTTGGCGACACTAAAATGAGCGTTTTGCCAGCTCCATGGAATTCGGAGCGAGATAACGAGGCCCTGTAACGCACATGAGAGCAATCCCGGCCAATTTCTACCGTTTGATGGGGTCTATGTGTAAAAATTTTGACTTTTTTTGGTGCACGAGCAAATTTGCTGGAAAAGCCTGTGGACGGTTCGTGACGTTCGTACGATATTTGGCGACACAAAAAATTGCGATTTCCCAGCTTCAGGGAATTCGGAGCGAGAGAAACGAGGCCCCGTAACGCACATGAGAGCAATCCCGGCCAATTTCTACCGTTTGATGGGGTCTATGTGTGCTGGAAAAGCGTGTGGAAGTTTCGTGACGTTCGGACGATATTTGGCGACACTATAATGAGCGTTTTGCCAGCTCCAGGGAATTCGTAGCGAGAGAAACGAGGCCCCGTAACGCACATGAGAGCAATCCCGGCCAATTTCTACCGTTTGATGGGGTCTATGTGTGCTGGAAAAGCGTGTGGAAGTTTCGTGACGTTCGGACGATATTTGGCGACACTATAATGAGCGTTTTGCCAGCTCCAGGGAATTCGGAGCGAGAGAAACGAGGCCCCGTAACGCACATGAGAGCAATCCCGGCCAATTTCTACCGTTTGATGGGGTCTATGTGTAAAAATTTTGACTTTTTTTGGTGCACGAGCAAATCTGCTGGGAAAGCGTGTGGAAGTTTCGTGACGTTCGGACGATATTTGGCGACACTAAAATGAGCGTTTTGCCAGCTCCAGGGAATTCGGAGCGAGAGAAACGAGGCCCCGTAACGCACATGAGAGCAATCCCGGCCAATTTCTACCGTTTGATGGGGTCTATGTGTAAAAATTTTTACTTTTTTTGGTGCACGAGCAAATCTGCTGGGAAAGCGTGTGGAAGTTTCGTGACGTTCGGACGATATTTGGCGACACTAAAATGAGCGTTTTGCCAGCTCCAGGGAATTCGGAGGGAGAGAAACGAGGCCCCGTAACGCACATGAGAGCAATCCCGGCCAATTTCTACCGTTTGATGGGGTCTATGTGTAAAAATTTTGACTTTTTTTGGTGCACGAGCAAATCTGCTGGAAAAGCCTGTGGACGGTTCGTGACGTTCGTACGATATTTGGCGACACAAAAAATTGCGATTTCCCAGCTTCAGGGAATTCGGAGCGAGAGAAACGAGGCCCCGTAACGCACATGAGAGCAATCCCGGCCAATTTCTACCGTTTGATGGGGTCTATGTGTGCTGGAAAAGCGTGTGGAAGTTTCGTGACGTTCGGACGATATTTGGCGACACTATAATGAGCGTTTTGCCAGCTCCAGGGAATTCGGAGCGAGAGAAACGAGGCCCCGTAACGCACATGAGAGCAATCCCGGCCAATTTCTACCGTTTGATGGGGTCTATGTGTGCTGGAAAAGCGTGTGGAAGTTTCGTGACGTTCGGACGATATTTGGCGACACTATAATGAGCGTTTTGCCAGCTCCAGGGAATTCGGAGCGAGAGAAACGAGGCCCCGTAACGCACATGAGAGCAATCCCGGCCAATTTCTACCGTTTGATGGGGTCTATGTGTGCTGGAAAAGCGTGTGGAAGTTTCGTGACGTTCGGACGATATTTGGCGACACTATAATGAGCGTTTTGCCAGCTCCAGGGAATTCGGAGCGAGAGAAACGAGGCCCCGTAACGCACATGAGAGCAATCCCGGCCAATTTCTACCGTTTGATGGGATCTATGTGTAAAAATTTTGACTTTTTTTGGTGCACGAGCAAATCTGCTGGGAAAGCGTGTGGAAGTTTCGTGACGTTCGGACGATATTTGGCGACACTAAAATGAGCGTTTTGCCAGCTCCAGGGAATTCGGAGCGAGAGAAACGAGGCCCCGTAACGCACATGAGAGCAATCCCGGCCAATTTCTACCGTTTGATGGGGTCTATGTGTACAAATTTTGACTTTTTTTGGTGCACGAGCAAATCTGCTGGGAAAGCGTGTGGAAGTTTCGTGACGTTCGGACGATATTTGGCGACACTAAAATGAGCGTTTTGCCAGCTCCAGGGAATTCGGAGCGAGAGAAACGAGGCCCCGTAACGCACATGAGAGCAATCCCGGCCAATTTCTATCGTTTGATGGGGTCTATGTGTAAAAATTTTGACTTTTTTTGGTGCACGAGCAAATTTGCTGGAAAAGCCTGTGGACGGTTCGTGACGTTCGTACGATATTTGGCGACACAAAAAATTGCGATTTCCCAGCTTCATGGAATTCGGAGCGAGAGAAACGAGGCCCCGTTAAGCACATGAGAGCAATCCCGGCCAATTTCTACCGTTTGATGGGGTCTATGTGTGCTGGAAAAGCGTGTGGAAGTTTCGTGACGTTCGGACGATATTTGGCGACACTATAATGAGCGTTTTGCCAGCTGCAGGGAATTCGGAGCGAGAGAAACGAGGCCCCGTAACGCACATGAGAGCAATCCCGGCCAATTTCTACCGTTTTATGGGGTCTATGTGTGCTGGAAAAGCGTGTGGAAGTTTCGTGACGTTCGGATGATATTTGGCGACACTATAATGAGCGTTTTGCCAGCTCCAGGGAATTCGGAGCGAGAGAAACGAGGCCCCGTAACGCACATGAGAGCAATCCCGGCCAATTTCTACCGTTTGATGGGGTCTATGTGTAAAAATTTTGACTTTTTTTGGTGCACGAGCAAATCTGCTGGGAAAGCGTGTGGAAGTTTCGTGACGTTCGGACGATATTTGGCGACACTAAAATGAGCGTTTTGCCAGCTCCAGGGAATTCGGAGCGAGAGAAACGAGGCCCCGTAACGCACATGAGAGCAATCCCGGCCAATTTCTATCGTTTGATGGGGTCTATGTGTAAAAATTTTGACTTTTTTTGGTGCACGAGCAAATCTGCTGGGAAAGCGTGTGGAAGTTTCGTGACGTTCGGACGATATTAGGCGACACTAAAATGAGCGTTTTGCCAGCTCCAGGGAATTCGGAGCGAGAGAAACGAGGCCCCGTAACGCACATGAGAGCAATCCCGGCCAATTTCTATCGTTTGATGGGGTCTATGTGTAAAAATTTTGACTTTTTTTGGTGCACGAGCAAATCTGCTGGGAAAGCGTGTGGAAGTTTCGTGACGTTCGGACGATATTAGGCGACACTAAAATGAGCGTTTTGCCAGCTCCAGGGAATTCGGAGCGAGAGAAACGAGGCCCCGTTACGCACATGAGAGCAATCCCGGCCAATTTCTACCGTTTGATGGGGTCTATGTTTATAAAAATTTTGACTTTTTTTGGTGCACGAGCAAATCTGCTGGGAAAGCGTGTGGAAGTTTCGTGACGTTCGGACGATATTTGGCGACACTAAAATGAGCGTTTTGCCAGCTCCATGGAATTCGGAGCGAGATAACGAGGCCCTGTAACGCACATGAGAGCAATCCCGGCCAATTTCTACCGTTTGATGGGGTCTATGTGTAAAAATTTTGACTTTTTTTGGTGCACGAGCAAATTTGCTGGAAAAGCCTGTGGACGGTTCGTGACGTTCGTACGATATTTGGCGACACAAAAAATTGCGATTTCCCAGCTTCAGGGAATTCGGAGCGAGAGAAACGAGGCCCCGTAACGCACATGAGAGCAATCCCGGCCAATTTCTACCGTTTGATGGGGTCTATGTGTGCTGGAAAAGCGTGTGGAAGTTTCGTGACGTTCGGACGATATTTGGCGACACTATAATGAGCGTTTTGCCAGCTCCAGGGAATTCGTAGCGAGAGAAACGAGGCCCCGTAACGCACATGAGAGCAATCCCGGCCAATTTCTACCGTTTGATGGGGTCTATGTGTGCTGGAAAAGCGTGTGGAAGTTTCGTGACGTTCGGACGATATTTGGCGACACTATAATGAGCGTTTTGCCAGCTCCAGGGAATTCGGAGCGAGAGAAACGAGGCCCCGTAACGCACATGAGAGCAATCCCGGCCAATTTCTACCGTTTGATGGGGTCTATGTGTAAAAATTTTGACTTTTTTTGGTGCACGAGCAAATCTGCTGGGAAAGCGTGTGGAAGTTTCGTGACGTTCGGACGATATTTGGCGACACTAAAATGAGCGTTTTGCCAGCTCCAGGGAATTCGGAGCGAGAGAAACGAGGCCCCGTAACGCACATGAGAGCAATCCCGGCCAATTTCTACCGTTTGATGGGGTCTATGTGTAAAAATTTTTACTTTTTTTGGTGCACGAGCAAATCTGCTGGGAAAGCGTGTGGAAGTTTCGTGACGTTCGGACGATATTTGGCGACACTAAAATGAGCGTTTTGCCAGCTCCAGGGAATTCGGAGCGAGAGAAACGAGGCCCCGTAACGCACATGAGAGCAATCCCGGCCAATTTCTACCGTTTGATGGGGTCTATGTGTAAAAATTTTGACTTTTTTTGGTGCACGAGCAAATCTGCTGGAAAAGCCTGTGGACGGTTCGTGACGTTCGTACGATATTTGGCGACACAAAAAATTGCGATTTCCCAGCTTCAGGGAATTCGGAGCGAGAGAAACGAGGCCCCGTAACGCACATGAGAGCAATCCCGGCCAATTTCTACCGTTTGATGGGGTCTATGTGTGCTGGAAAAGCGTGTGGAAGTTTCGTGACGTTCGGACGATATTTGGCGACACTATAATGAGCGTTTTGCCAGCTCCAGGGAATTCGGAGCGAGAGAAACGAGGCCCCGTAACGCACATGAGAGCAATCCCGGCCAATTTCTACCGTTTGATGGGGTCTATGTGTGCTGGAAAAGCGTGTGGAAGTTTCGTGACGTTCGGACGATATTTGGCGACACTATAATGAGCGTTTTGCCAGCTCCAGGGAATTCGGAGCGAGAGAAACGAGGCCCCGTAACGCACATGAGAGCAATCCCGGCCAATTTCTACCGTTTGATGGGGTCTATGTGTGCTGGAAAAGCGTGTGGAAGTTTCGTGACGTTCGGACGATATTTGGCGACACTATAATGAGCGTTTTGCCAGCTCCAGGGAATTCGGAGCGAGAGAAACGAGGCCCCGTAACGCACATGAGAGCAATCCCGGCCAATTTCTACCGTTTGATGGGATCTATGTGTAAAAATTTTGACTTTTTTTGGTGCACGAGCAAATCTGCTGGGAAAGCGTGTGGAAGTTTCGTGACGTTCGGACGATATTTGGCGACACTAAAATGAGCGTTTTGCCAGCTCCAGGGAATTCGGAGCGAGAGAAACGAGGCCCCGTAACGCACATGAGAGCAATCCCGGCCAATTTCTACCGTTTGATGGGGTCTATGTGTACAAATTTTGACTTTTTTTGGTGCACGAGCAAATCTGCTGGGAAAGCGTGTGGAAGTTTCGTGACGTTCGGACGATATTTGGCGACACTAAAATGAGCGTTTTGCCAGCTCCAGGGAATTCGGAGCGAGAGAAACGAGGCCCCGTAACGCACATGAGAGCAATCCCGGCCAATTTCTATCGTTTGATGGGGTCTATGTGTAAAAATTTTGACTTTTTTTGGTGCACGAGCAAATCTGCTGGAAAAGCCTGTGGACGGTTCGTGACGTTCGTACGATATTTGGCGACACAAAAAATTGCGATTTCCCAGCTTCAGGGAATTCGGAGCGAGAGAAACGAGGCCCCGTAACGCACATGAGAGCAATCCCGGCCAATTTCTACCGTTTGATGGGGTCTATGTGTGCTGGAAAAGCGTGTGGAAGTTTCGTGACGTTCGGACGATATTTGGCGACACTATAATGAGCGTTTTGCCAGCTCCAGGGAATTCGGAGCGAGAGAAACGAGGCCCCGTAACGCACATGAGAGCAATCCCGGCCAATTTCTACCGTTTGATGGGGTCTATGTGTAAAAATTTTGACTTTTTTTGGTGCACGAGCAAATCTGCTGGGAAAGCGTGTGGAAGTTTCGTGACGTTCGGACGATATTTGGCGACACTAAAATGAGCGTTTTGCCAGCTCCAGGGAATTCGGAGCGAGAGAAACGAGGCCCCGTAACGCACATGAGAGCAATCCCGGCCAATTTCTACCGTTTGATGGGGTCTATGTGTAAAAAATTTTACTTTTTTTGGTGCACGAGCAAATCTGCTGGGAAAGCGTGTGGAAGTTTCGTGACGTTCGGACGATATTTGGCGACACTAAAATGAGCGTTTTGCCAGCTCCAGGGAATTCGGAGCGAGAGAAACGAGGCCCCGTAACGCACATGAGAGCAATCCCGGCCAATTTCTACCGTTTGATGGGGTCTATGTGTAAAAATTTTGACTTTTTTTGGTGCACGAGCAAATCTGCTGGAAAAGCCTGTGGACGGTTCGTGACGTTCGTACGATATTTGGCGACACAAAAAATTGCGATTTCCCAGCTTCAGGGAATTCGGAGCGAGAGAAACGAGGCCCCGTAACGCACATGAGAGCAATCCCGGCCAATTTCTACCGTTTGATGGGGTCTATGTGTGCTGGAAAAGCGTGTGGAAGTTTCGTGACGTTCGGACGATATTTGGCGACACTATAATGAGCGTTTTGCCAGCTCCAGGGAATTCGGAGCGAGAGAAACGAGGCCCCGTAACGCACATGAGAGCAATCCCGGCCAATTTCTACCGTTTGATGGGGTCTATGTGTGCTGGAAAAGCGTGTGGAAGTTTCGTGACGTTCGGACGATATTTGGCGACACTATAATGAGCGTTTTGCCAGCTCCAGGGAATTCGGAGCGAGAGAAACGAGGCCCCGTAACGCACATGAGAGCAATCCCGGCCAATTTCTACCGTTTGATGGGGTCTATGTGTGCTGGAAAAGCGTGTGGAAGTTTCGTGACGTTCGGACGATATTTGGCGACACTATAATGAGCGTTTTGCCAGCTCCAGGGAATTCGGAGCGAGAGAAACGAGGCCCCGTAACGCACATGAGAGCAATCTCGGCCAATTTCTACCGTTTGATGGGGTCTATGTGTAAAAATTTTGACTTTTTTTGGTGCACGAGCAAATCTGCTGGGAAAGCGTGTGGAAGTTTCGTGACGTTCGGACGATATTTGGCGACACTAAAATGAGCGTTTTGCCAGCTCCAGGGAATTCGGAGCGAGAGAAACGAGGCCCCGTAACGCACATGAGAGCAATCCCGGCCAATTTCTACCGTTTGATGGGGTCTATGTGTAAAAATTTTGACTTTTTTTGGTGCACGAGCAAATCTGCTGGAAAAGCCTGTGGACGGTTCGTGACGTTCGTACGATATTTGGCGACACAAAAAATTGCGATTTCCCAGCTTCAGGGAATTCGGAGCGAGAGAAACGAGGCCCCGTAACGCACATGAGAGCAATCCCGGCCAATTTCTACCGTTTGATGGGGTCTATGTGTGCTGGAAAAGCGTGTGGAAGTTTCGTGACGTTCGGACGATATTTGGCGACACTATAATGAGCGTTTTGCCAGCTCCAGGGAATTCGGAGCGAGAGAAACGAGGCCCCGTAACGCACATGAGAGCAATCCCGGCCAATTTCTACCGTTTGATGGGGTCTATGTGTGCTGGAAAAGCGTGTGGAAGTTTCGTGACGTTCGGACGATATTTGGCGACACTATAATGAGCGTTTTGCCAGCTCCAGGGAATTCGGAGCGAGAGAAACGAGGCCCCGTAACGCACATGAGAGCAATCCCGGCCAATTTCTACCGTTTGATGGGGTCTATGTGTGCTGGAAAAGCGTGTGGAAGTTTCGTGACGTTCGGACGATATTTGGCGACACTATAATGAGCGTTTTGCCAGCTCCAGGGAATTCGGAGCGAGAGAAACGAGGCCCCGTAACGCACATGAGAGCAATCCCGGCCAATTTCTACCGTTTGATGGGGTCTATGTGTAAAAATTTTGACTTTTTTTGGTGCACGAGCAAATCTGCTGGGAAAGCGTGTGGAAGTTTCGTGACGTTCGGACGATATTTGGCGACACTAAAATGAGCGTTTTGCCAGCTCCAGGGAATTCGGAGCGAGAGAAACGAGGCCCCGTAACGCACATGAGAGCAATCCCGGCCAATTTCTACCGTTTGATGGGGTCTATGTGTAAAAATTTTGACTTTTTTTGGTGCACGAGCAAATCTGCGTGTGGAAGTTTCGTGACGTTCGGACGATATTTGGCGACACTATAATGAGCGTTTTGCCAGCTCCAGGGAATTCGGAGCGAGAGAAACGAGGCCCCGTAACGCACATGAGAGCAATCCCGGCCAATTTCTACCGTTTGATGGGGTCTATGTGTAAAAATTTTGACTTTTTTTGGTGCACGTGCAAATCTGCTGGAAAAGCCTGTGGACGGTTCGTGACGTTCGTACGATATTTGGCGACACAAAAATTGCGATTTGCCCAGCTTCAGGGAATTCGGAGCGAGAGAAACGAGGCCCCGTAACGCACATGAGAGCAATCCCGGCCAATTTCTATCGTTTGATGGGGTCTATGTGTAAAAATTTTGACTTTTTTTGGTGCACGAGCAAATCTGCTGGAAAAGCCTGTGGACGGTTCGTGACGTTCGTACGATATTTGGCGACACAAAAAATTGCGATTTCCCAGCTTCAGGGAATTCGGAGCGAGAGAAACGAGGCCCCGTAACGCACATGAGAGCAATCCCGGCCAATTTCTACCGTTTGATGGGGTCTATGTGTGCTGGAAAAGCGTGTGGAAGTTTCGTGACGTTCGGACGATATTTGGCGACACTATAATGAGCGTTTTGCCAGCTCCAGGGAATTCGGAGCGAGAGAAACGAGGCCCCGTAACGCACATGAGAGCAATCCCGGCCAATTTCTACCGTTTGATGGGGTCTATGTGTAAAAATTTTGACTTTTTTTGGTGCACGAGCAAATCTGCTGGGAAAGCGTGTGGAAGTTTCGTGACGTTCGGACGATATTTGGCGACACTAAAATGAGCGTTTTGCCAGCTCCAGGGAATTCGGAGCGAGAGAAACGAGGCCCCGTAACGCACATGAGAGCAATCCCGGCCAATTTCTACCGTTTGATGGGGTCTATGTGTACAAATTTTGACTTTTTTTGGTGCACGAGCAAATCTGCTGGGAAAGCGTGTGGAAGTTTCGTGACGTTCGGACGATATTTGGCGACACTAAAATGAGCGTTTTGCCAGCTCCAGGGAATTCGGAGCGAGAGAAACGAGGCCCCGTAACGCACATGAGAGCAATCCCGGCCAATTTCTATCGTTTGATGGGGTCTATGTGTAAAAATTTTGACTTTTTTTGGTGCACGAGCAAATCTGCTGGGAAAGCGTGTGGAAGTTTCGTGACGTTCGGACGATATTAGGCGACACTAAAATGAGCGTTTTGCCAGCTCCAGGGAATTCGGAGCGAGAGAAACGAGGCCCCGTACGCACATGAGAGCAATCCCGGCCAATTTCTACCGTTTGATGGGGTCTATGTTTATAAAATTTTGACTTTTTTTGGTGCACGAGCAAATCTGCTGGGAAAGCGTGTGGAAGTTTCGTGACGTTCGGACGATATTTGGCGACACTAAAATGAGCGTTTTGCCAGCTCCAGGGAATTCGGAGCGAGATAACGAGGCCCCGTAACGCACATGAGAGCAATCCCGGCCAATTTCTACCGTTTGATGGGGTCTATGTGTAAAAATTTTGACTTTTTTTGGTGCACGAGCAAATTTGCTGGAAAAGCCTGTGGACGGTTCGTGACGTTCGTACGATATTTGGCGACACAAAAAATTGCGATTTCCCAGCTTCATGGAATTCGGAGCGAGAGAAACGAGGCCCCGTAACGCACATGAGAGCAATCCCGGCCAATTTCTACCGTTTGATGGGGTCTATGTGTGCTGGAAAAGCGTGTGGAAGTTTCGTGACGTTCGGACGATATTTGGCGACACTATAATGAGCGTTTTGCCAGCTGCAGGGAATTCGGAGCGAGAGAAACGAGGCCCCGTAACGCACATGAGAGCAATCCCGGCCAATTTCTACCGTTTTATGGGGTCTATGTGTGCTGGAAAAGCGTGTGGAAGTTTCGTGACGTTCGGATGATATTTGGCGACACTATAATGAGCGTTTTGCCAGCTCCAGGGAATTCGGAGCGAGAGAAACGAGGCCCCGTAACGCACATGAGAGCAATCCCGGCCAATTTCTACCGTTTGATGGGGTCTATGTGTAAAAATTTTGACTTTTTTTGGTGCACGAGCAAATCTGCTGGGAAAGCGTGTGGAAGTTTCGTGACGTTCGGACGATATTTGGCGACACTAAAATGAGCGTTTTGCCAGCTCCAGGGAATTCGGAGCGAGAGAAACGAGGCCCCGTAACGCACATGAGAGCAATCCCGGCCAATTTCTATCGTTTGATGGGGTCTATGTGTAAAAATTTTGACTTTTTTTGGTGCACGAGCAAATCTGCTGGGAAAGCGTGTGGAAGTTTCGTGACGTTCGGACGATATTAGGCGACACTAAAATGAGCGTTTTGCCAGCTCCAGGGAATTCGGAGCGAGAGAAACGAGGCCCCGTAACGCACATGAGAGCAATCCCGGCCAATTTCTATCGTTTGATGGGGTCTATGTGTAAAAATTTTGACTTTTTTTGGTGCACGAGCAAATCTGCTGGGAAAGCGTGTGGAAGTTTCGTGACGTTCGGACGATATTAGGCGACACTAAAATGAGCGTTTTGCCAGCTCCAGGGAATTCGGAGCGAGAGAAACGAGGCCCCGTTACGCACATGAGAGCAATCCCGGCCAATTTCTACCGTTTGATGGGGTCTATGTTTATAAAAATTTTGACTTTTTTTGGTGCACGAGCAAATCTGCTGGGAAAGCGTGTGGAAGTTTCGTGACGTTCGGACGATATTTGGCGACACTAAAATGAGCGTTTTGCCAGCTCCATGGAATTCGGAGCGAGATAACGAGGCCCTGTAACGCACATGAGAGCAATCCCGGCCAATTTCTACCGTTTGATGGGGTCTATGTGTAAAAATTTTGACTTTTTTTGGTGCACGAGCAAATTTGCTGGAAAAGCCTGTGGACGGTTCGTGACGTTCGTACGATATTTGGCGACACAAAAAATTGCGATTTCCCAGCTTCAGGGAATTCGGAGCGAGAGAAACGAGGCCCCGTAACGCACATGAGAGCAATCCCGGCCAATTTCTACCGTTTGATGGGGTCTATGTGTGCTGGAAAAGCGTGTGGAAGTTTCGTGACGTTCGGACGATATTTGGCGACACTATAATGAGCGTTTTGCCAGCTCCAGGGAATTCGTAGCGAGAGAAACGAGGCCCCGTAACGCACATGAGAGCAATCCCGGCCAATTTCTACCGTTTGATGGGGTCTATGTGTGCTGGAAAAGCGTGTGGAAGTTTCGTGACGTTCGGACGATATTTGGCGACACTATAATGAGCGTTTTGCCAGCTCCAGGGAATTCGGAGCGAGAGAAACGAGGCCCCGTAACGCACATGAGAGCAATCCCGGCCAATTTCTACCGTTTGATGGGGTCTATGTGTAAAAATTTTGACTTTTTTTGGTGCACGAGCAAATCTGCTGGGAAAGCGTGTGGAAGTTTCGTGACGTTCGGACGATATTTGGCGACACTAAAATGAGCGTTTTGCCAGCTCCAGGGAATTCGGAGCGAGAGAAACGAGGCCCCGTAACGCACATGAGAGCAATCCCGGCCAATTTCTACCGTTTGATGGGGTCTATGTGTAAAAATTTTTACTTTTTTTGGTGCACGAGCAAATCTGCTGGGAAAGCGTGTGGAAGTTTCGTGACGTTCGGACGATATTTGGCGACACTAAAATGAGCGTTTTGCCAGCTCCAGGGAATTCGGAGGGAGAGAAACGAGGCCCCGTAACGCACATGAGAGCAATCCCGGCCAATTTCTACCGTTTGATGGGGTCTATGTGTAAAAATTTTGACTTTTTTTGGTGCACGAGCAAATCTGCTGGAAAAGCCTGTGGACGGTTCGTGACGTTCGTACGATATTTGGCGACACAAAAAATTGCGATTTCCCAGCTTCAGGGAATTCGGAGCGAGAGAAACGAGGCCCCGTAACGCACATGAGAGCAATCCCGGCCAATTTCTACCGTTTGATGGGGTCTATGTGTGCTGGAAAAGCGTGTGGAAGTTTCGTGACGTTCGGACGATATTTGGCGACACTATAATGAGCGTTTTGCCAGCTCCAGGGAATTCGGAGCGAGAGAAACGAGGCCCCGTAACGCACATGAGAGCAATCCCGGCCAATTTCTACCGTTTGATGGGGTCTATGTGTGCTGGAAAAGCGTGTGGAAGTTTCGTGACGTTCGGACGATATTTGGCGACACTATAATGAGCGTTTTGCCAGCTCCAGGGAATTCGGAGCGAGAGAAACGAGGCCCCGTAACGCACATGAGAGCAATCCCGGCCAATTTCTACCGTTTGATGGGGTCTATGTGTGCTGGAAAAGCGTGTGGAAGTTTCGTGACGTTCGGACGATATTTGGCGACACTATAATGAGCGTTTTGCCAGCTCCAGGGAATTCGGAGCGAGAGAAACGAGGCCCCGTAACGCACATGAGAGCAATCCCGGCCAATTTCTACCGTTTGATGGGATCTATGTGTAAAAATTTTGACTTTTTTTGGTGCACGAGCAAATCTGCTGGGAAAGCGTGTGGAAGTTTCGTGACGTTCGGACGATATTTGGCGACACTAAAATGAGCGTTTTGCCAGCTCCAGGGAATTCGGAGCGAGAGAAACGAGGCCCCGTAACGCACATGAGAGCAATCCCGGCCAATTTCTACCGTTTGATGGGGTCTATGTGTACAAATTTTGACTTTTTTTGGTGCACGAGCAAATCTGCTGGGAAAGCGTGTGGAAGTTTCGTGACGTTCGGACGATATTTGGCGACACTAAAATGAGCGTTTTGCCAGCTCCAGGGAATTCGGAGCGAGAGAAACGAGGCCCCGTAACGCACATGAGAGCAATCCCGGCCAATTTCTATCGTTTGATGGGGTCTATGTGTAAAAATTTTGACTTTTTTTGGTGCACGAGCAAATCTGCTGGAAAAGCCTGTGGACGGTTCGTGACGTTCGTACGATATTTGGCGACACAAAAAATTGCGATTTCCCAGCTTCAGGGAATTCGGAGCGAGAGAAACGAGGCCCCGTAACGCACATGAGAGCAATCCCGGCCAATTTCTACCGTTTGATGGGGTCTATGTGTGCTGGAAAAGCGTGTGGAAGTTTCGTGACGTTCGGACGATATTTGGCGACACTATAATGAGCGTTTTGCCAGCTCCAGGGAATTCGGAGCGAGAGAAACGAGGCCCCGTAACGCACATGAGAGCAATCCCGGCCAATTTCTACCGTTTGATGGGGTCTATGTGTAAAAATTTTGACTTTTTTTGGTGCACGAGCAAATCTGCTGGGAAAGCGTGTGGAAGTTTCGTGACGTTCGGACGATATTTGGCGACACTAAAATGAGCGTTTTGCCAGCTCCAGTGAATTCGGAGCGAGAGAAACGAGGCCCCGTAACGCACATGAGAGCAATCCCGGCCAATTTCTACCGTTTGATGGGGTCTATGTGTAAAAAATTTTACTTTTTTTGGTGCACGAGCAAATCTGCTGGGAAAGCGTGTGGAAGTTTCGTGACGTTCGGACGATATTTGGCGACACTAAAATGAGCGTTTTGCCAGCTCCAGGGAATTCGGAGCGAGAGAAACGAGGCCCCGTAACGCACATGAGAGCAATCCCGGCCAATTTCTACCGTTTGATGGGGTCTATGTGTAAAAATTTTGACTTTTTTTGGTGCACGAGCAAATCTGCTGGAAAAGCCTGTGGACGGTTCGTGACGTTCGTACGATATTTGGCGACACAAAAAATTGCGATTTCCCAGCTTCAGGGAATTCGGAGCGAGAGAAACGAGGCCCCGTAACGCACATGAGAGCAATCCCGGCCAATTTCTACCGTTTGATGGGGTCTATGTGTGCTGGAAAAGCGTGTGGAAGTTTCGTGACGTTCGGACGATATTTGGCGACACTATAATGAGCGTTTTGCCAGCTCCAGGGAATTCGGAGCGAGAGAAACGAGGCCCCGTAACGCACATGAGAGCAATCCCGGCCAATTTCTACCGTTTGATGGGGTCTATGTGTGCTGGAAAAGCGTGTGGAAGTTTCGTGACGTTCGGACGATATTTGGCGACACTATAATGAGCGTTTTGCCAGCTCCAGGGAATTCGGAGCGAGAGAAACGAGGCCCCGTAACGCACATGAGAGCAATCCCGGCCAATTTCTACCGTTTGATGGGGTCTATGTGTGCTGGAAAAGCGTGTGGAAGTTTCGTGACGTTCGGACGATATTTGGCGACACTATAATGAGCGTTTTGCCAGCTCCAGGGAATTCGGAGCGAGAGAAACGAGGCCCCGTAACGCACATGAGAGCAATCTCGGCCAATTTCTACCGTTTGATGGGGTCTATGTGTAAAAATTTTGACTTTTTTTGGTGCACGAGCAAATCTGCTGGGAAAGCGTGTGGAAGTTTCGTGACGTTCGGACGATATTTGGCGACACTAAAATGAGCGTTTTGCCAGCTCCAGGGAATTCGGAGCGAGAGAAACGAGGCCCCGTAACGCACATGAGAGCAATCCCGGCCAATTTCTACCGTTTGATGGGGTCTATGTGTAAAAATTTTGACTTTTTTTGGTGCACGAGCAAATCTGCTGGAAAAGCCTGTGGACGGTTCGTGACGTTCGTACGATATTTGGCGACACAAAAAATTGCGATTTCCCAGCTTCAGGGAATTCGGAGCGAGAGAAACGAGGCCCCGTAACGCACATGAGAGCAATCCCGGCCAATTTCTACCGTTTGATGGGGTCTATGTGTGCTGGAAAAGCGTGTGGAAGTTTCGTGACGTTCGGACGATATTTGGCGACACTATAATGAGCGTTTTGCCAGCTCCAGGGAATTCGGAGCGAGAGAAACGAGGCCCCGTAACGCACATGAGAGCAATCCCGGCCAATTTCTACCGTTTGATGGGGTCTATGTGTGCTGGAAAAGCGTGTGGAAGTTTCGTGACGTTCGGACGATATTTGGCGACACTATAATGAGCGTTTTGCCAGCTCCAGGGAATTCGGAGCGAGAGAAACGAGGCCCCGTAACGCACATGAGAGCAATCCCGGCCAATTTCTACCGTTTGATGGGGTCTATGTGTGCTGGAAAAGCGTGTGGAAGTTTCGTGACGTTCGGACGATATTTGGCGACACTATAATGAGCGTTTTGCCAGCTCCAGGGAATTCGGAGCGAGAGAAACGAGGCCCCGTAACGCACATGAGAGCAATCCCGGCCAATTTCTACCGTTTGATGGGGTCTATGTGTAAAAATTTTGACTTTTTTTGGTGCACGAGCAAATCTGCTGGGAAAGCGTGTGGAAGTTTTGTGACGTTCGGACGATATTTGGCGACACTAAAATGAGCGTTTTGCCAGCTCCAGGGAATTCGGAGCGAGAGAAACGAGGCCCCGTAACGCACATGAGAGCAATCCCGGCCAATTTCTACCGTTTGATGGGGTCTATGTGTACAAATTTTGACTTTTTTTGGTGCACGAGCAAATCTGCTGGGAAAGCGTGTGGAAGTTTCGTGACGTTCGGACGATATTTGGCGACACTAAAATGAGCGTTTTGCCAGCTACAGGGAATTCGGAGCGAGAGAAACGAGGCCCCGTAACGCACATGAGAGCAATCCCGGCCAATTTCTATCGTTTGATGGGGTCTATGTGTAAAAATTTTGACTTTTTTTGGTGCACGAGCAAATCTGCTGGAAAAGCCTGTGGACGGTTCGTGACGTTCGTACGATATTTGGCGACACAAAAAATTGCGATTTCCCAGCTTCAGGGAATTCGGAGCGAGAGAAACGAGGCCCCGTAACGCACATGAGAGCAATCCCGGCCAATTTCTACCGTTTGATGGGGTCTATGTGTGCTGGAAAAGCGTGTGGAAGTTTCGTGACGTTCGGACAATATTTGGCGACACTATAATGAGCGTTTTGCCAGCTCCAGGGAATTCGGAGCGAGAGAAACGAGGCCCCGTAACGCACATGAGAGCAATCCCGGCCAATTTCTACCGTTTGATGGGGTCTATGTGTAAAAATTTTTACTTTTTTTGGTGCACGTGCAAATCTGCTGGAAAAGCCTGTGGACGGTTCGTGACGTTCGTACGATATTTGGCGACACAAAAAATTGCGATTTCCCAGCTTCAGGGAATTCGGAGCGAGAGAAACGAGGCCCCGTAACGCACATGAGAGCAATCCCGGCCAATTTCTACCGTTTGATGGGGTCTATGTGTGCTGGAAAAGCGTGTGGAAGTTTCGTGACGTTCGGACGATATTTGGCGACACTATAATGAGCGTTTTGCCAGCTCCAGGGAATTCGGAGCGAGAGAAACGAGGCCCCGTAACGCACATGAGAGCAATCCCGGCCAATTTCTACCGTTTGATGGGGTCTATGTGTGCTGGAAAAGCGTGTGGAAGTTTCGTGACGTTCGGACGATATTTGGCGACACTATAATGAGCGTTTTGCCAGCTCCAGGGAATTCGGAGCGAGAGAAACGAGGCCCCGTAACGCACATGAGAGCAATCCCGGCCAATTTCTACCGTTTGATTGGGTCTATGTGTAAAAATTTTTACTTTTTTTGGTGCACGTGCAAATCTGCTGGAAAAGCCTGTGGACGGTTCGTGACGTTCGTACGATATTTGGCGACACAAAAAATTGCGATTTCCCAGCTTCAGGGAATTCGGAGCGAGAGAAACGAGGCCCCGTTACGCACATGAGAGCAATCCCGGCCAATTTCTACCTTTTGATGGGGTCTATGTTTATAAAAATATTGACTTTTTTTGGTGCACGAGCAAATCTGCTGGGAAAGCGTGTGGAAGTTTCGTGACGTTCGGACGATATTTGGCGACACTATAATGAGCGTTTTGCCAGCTCCAGGGAATTCGGAGCGAGAGAAACGAGGCCCCGTAACGCACATGAGAGCAATCCCGGCCAATTTCTACCGTTTGATGGGGTCTATGTGTAAAAATTTTGACTTTTTTTGGTGCACGTGCAAATCTGCTGGAAAAGCCTGTGGACGGTTCGTGATGTTCGTACGATATTTGGCGACACAAAAAATTGCGATTTCCCAGCTTCAGGGAATTCGGAGCGAGAGAAACGAGGCCCCGTAACGCACGTGAGAGCAAACCCGGCCAATTTCTACCGTTTTATGGGGTCTATGTGTGCTGGAAAAGCGTGTGGAAGTTTCGTGACGTTCGGACGATATTTGGCGACACTATAATGAGCGTTTTGCCAGCTCCAGGGAATTCGGAGCGAGAGAAACGAGGCCCCGTAACGCACATGAGAGCAATCCCGGCCAATTTCTACCGTTTGATGGGGTCTATGTGTAGAGGTGATACGCGCTGGGATTAAGGATCGTATGCACAGTGCGTGATGATTGGCTGTGTAGGTGGTGACGCGCTGAGAGGGAGTGATCAGGTGGCAGCGCAGTGTGATTGGTGGAGTAATGTTAACACGCGCTGGGGAAAGCGGATCGTAGAGAGAGTGCGTCGTGATTGGGTCATTAAGGAACGACGCTCACGTCGACGCCGCATCAGCTCCGTCCCTCGTGAGCAGGGGCTATAAAAGGGGATGCACACAGGCGTAAGGGCAGTGTGTAACCAGCGAAGAAGGAAGACGGGGATGAAGACCTAGAGCCCTGCGGTACCTAGCCCCGCTGTCCTAAGGGGACCGGGACTCTGTGTAACCCAGAGGCGAGTGTAGTGGGTGTAGCCATAGGGCTTACACGAGTCGAGTGTATTGTGTAGCCAGAGGCATAGGGCTTACACGAGTCGAGTATATTGTGTGTAGCCAGAGGCATAGGGTCTACACGAGTCAAGTGTATCGGGTGTAGCCAGAGGCCTAGAGCTTACACGAGATTAGTGGAGTGTGTCGGAGGAAGAAGAGAGACCACACGTTGTATTGTGATACCTAAAGGATTTAATAAAAGTGTGTTACCCGTCAAGAAGTTCCTGCCGTCAATTCCCATACTTCAACTGGCGTCAGAAGTGAAACGGTCCTCCAAGCATGGATACAAGGAGGAACCGTCGGACCCACGGGATTGACCACGAGGACAACCTCGACGACGCGGGCCAGCGGGCATCAGGGGGTGAGGAAGAGGAGCTGCCCACGGGGCAGGATCCACCGACGGCGCCGGTCGAGCGACGGGGGACTGACACCGTGCTTCGCGAGGCACACTCCCGTCTGGCGGAGCTGCTGCTCGCCGCCGCGTCCATCTTGGCGGAGATCAGCTCGTCGGGAGGAGCGGGGACGGCGGCCGACGTGCTACAGGGTCGCCCTGCAGATTCCCGCCAAAACGATTTGGCGATTCCCGCCATTTCATCCGCTCCAACTTTGGGCGGGAACGGCCATCACCACGTGGCAGCGGTTCTCCATGCGCGGCCGCTGACGTCACCAACGCGCGCGGCGGACCGCCATCACACACCCGCCACTGGGGCCGCCATCTTACACACCGACGGGGGGGCAGAGAGGAAGCACGAGGAGGAGGACGACTTTATCTTTCAGCAGCGCCTTCCCACGTTGTCAGCATTCAAGGCGGAAGGCGGGGATTGGAGCCAATTTCAGCGCAGATTTTTGGCGCATCAAGAGATGTCCGCCTGGTCCGACGCTACGGCACTGCGGGCACTGCCTGCCATGCTGGACGACAACGCGCTCGCGGCCTTCACGTCCGCACGCAGGTCGGACCGCTCCACGCTCAAGGATGCGCTGGCTCTCATGGCCAAAGTCTACGGTCCTCCCTCGGCGTGCCGCCATCATTTCTACGCAAGACGGAAGGCGGACACGGAGACCGTGCTCGCCTACCGCACGGCGTTGCTCGCTCTCGCTGACGCCGCGTTCCCTCGTATGGACGAGGAGGGCCAAGATGCGATGGTTTTGGAGCAGCTGCTCAAGTTGGCGCAGGACCTGGGGGTCCCCATCAACACGGCCGACGACACCGATATTTCTTCATTACGGGTCGCCACGAGCATGCAAGCGCACGAGGTCCTTCAACGAAAGCAGGGGGTCGTCTGCAACGCTGCCGTGGCCTCAACTCCGGGTCCGGTTGACACCGTGCCCCAAGTCGTCAGCCCACGAGAGGACGCGTTCATCGCGGGACGAGCGGGGGACTGGAGGTCGGGGGGTCGTTCGCCTCTGCGAGCGGCCCGCAAGCTGGAGCAACCGAGATCTCCGACTACTGTCATCACCTGCTATAACTGCGGCCTTCGTGGCCACGTGGCCTCCGGTTGCCGCGCCCCACGTCAGCGCGCCATGGGACCTCGGCTGGACGACGACCAAGGCCCCAAGTCATCACTGCAAACCCCGGCAAGTCGCGGCACCTCACATGCTTGGCCCGCATACTCGACACGTATGGGTCGTCGCGTTGCGACGAGGGAGAGCCGAGTAGAGTTCGGGGATTCGGTTCGGAGAGGGGGGTTCGGCCGGGACCGGGGAGACATTAAATGGTCGGAATTGGGGCACAGAATAGTGGCTGCCTCAGCGGGTTCATCCGTCGTTACCGGATCGATTGATGGGGTCGAGGTCAGGGTGTTAGTGGACACGGGGGCATCGGCGACTATTATTTCGGATCTCATTTATAATATTCTCCCGGTACAATGTCGTCCGCTTCTTCCGGTGGATGTGCCATTTTACGCCGCTAACGGGGGATCGTTGGGCATTATCGGTCAGATTAGGGCGTCCATTTGCATTGGTGATATCAAATTGTCGGGACCCGTTTTCGTTTCATCTTCCCTGGCGGTTCCTTGCCTATTGGGCACTGATTTTTTGGCGAAAATGCCCATCAAAATTCTCATTGATCAGCGTTGCATTGAACTACCATCGGGTCGCCGTATTTCATTTTTGACGAGCCCTAATGTAATTCGGACGGCGTGCGCTACCATTCAGGCGTTAGCAACACAGACCGTGCACGTGCCCCCGGGTTCACAAATGTTGATTCCCCTCCGGTTACGGAAGCCATGGGGGAAGGAGGCCTCGGAACAGGCCATGCTTTTGGGTCCTTCTAATAGGGCTGTTGGAGGTCTCGATTTATCGGTGGCTCACACTTTGGTTGGGGCAGACAGGGATCCGTTTGTCATGGTTTTATACGCTGGGGCGCGGCCGGCCGTCATTCAGCAGGGCACCGTGCTGGCTCACGCGGCACGGGTCCCTGCGGAGGAGAGGCTGGTTGCGCAGGCTGATCCGAGCCCCACGAATAGCGTACCATCAAAGGAGGACCTAGATTGGATTGATATGCTGTGCGCGGACTCTGACGATTTGTCAGCGCTACAGTTGGGTGCGTTGCGCGGGTTGCTGATTGAATTTTCGGATGTCTTCAGTAAACATAAGTATGATATCGGATGCACGGACCTGCTACGCCACCACATTGAAACGGGCGATGCGGCACCGGTCAGGCAAAATCCCTTCCGACTGAGTCCTGCTGAGAAGGAACATGTTCAGTCGGCAGTTAACGATATGCTGGAAGCCGACATTATTTCGCCTTCTTCCAGTCCTTGGGGAGCACCTATTGTGCTCGTTAAAAAGCAGGACGGGTCCCTGCGATTTTGCGTCGATTTCCGCCGCCTGAATAAGATCTCGGTGGCCGACGCGTATCCGCTCCCCAGGATGGACGAGTCTCTCGACGCATTGTCCGGTGCGCGATACTTTTCGACTCTTGATTTATTGTCCGGATTTTGGCAGTTGCCACTCGACGAGGAGTCTAAGCCTAAGACTGCATTCCGGACTCCAGGGGGCCTGTTTCAGTTTAACCGGTTACCCATGGGACTTCACTCCTCTCCTGCGACGTTTCAGCGTCTTATGGAATTGGTTTTGTCGGGCTTGCAGTGGGAGACGTGCCTCATTTACCTTGACGATGTCATTGTTTTCGGTAAAACGTTCGAAGAACACCTCCAGCGATTGAGAGGGGTGTTCTTGCGAATGCGATCGGCTAAATTAAAGTTTAAACCAGCCAAATGCCATCTTTTTCGTAAATCCGTGAGGTACTTGGGTCACATTGTCGACTCTTCGGGGATTTCTACCGATCCTGCGAAGACGGACTGTGTCAGTTCGTGGCCGACGCCCACGTCAGTGTCAGACGTGCGCAGTTTCATCGGTTTTGCTTCGTATTATCGCCGATTCGTTGAGCACTTCGCCACCATTGCAAAGCCCTTGCACGCTTTAACGGCGAAAGGAGTGAAGTTCCGGTGGGGACCGGAGGAGGAGGCTGCATTCTGCTCCCTCCGGGACGCCTTGGTAAGGGCCCCACCCTTGTGCTATCCGGACTTTGAGAGTCCCTTCTTGCTAGACACGGATGCTAGCAACACGGGCATTGGGGGAGTGCTGTCCCAAGTCGTTGGAGGGGTCGAACGGGTGGTCGCCTATGGTAGCAGGGTGTTGTCGCCGGCAGAGCAGCGCTACTGCGTCACCCGTCGTGAACTACTTGCCATTGTTTTTTTTGTACAACAATTCAGGCCATATCTCTATGGTCGTCATTTCACGGTCCGGACGGACCATGCGGCGCTCCAGTATTCATTACGGGTTGCCCAGCCCTCGGGCCAATTGTCGCGGTGGTTGGAAGTCCTCCAGGACTATCAGTTCACGACTACGTACCGTAAAGGGTTGCGACACACGAATGCCGATGCCCTGTCGCGGTTGTTGCCTTGTCACAAATGTGCGTGCTTATCGGGATCGGCGCGCTGTAAACCTCCGGTTAAGGAAGGTAGGGAGGCGTTGGTTGCGACCGCGAGCACACCAATTGGGGATGGTCCCGCTACCCCAGGGGGTCAGGACTCGCTGCTCTCACTGTCGTTGATTGAGTGGGGCCGTCTCCAAATGGCGGACAGCTCCCTGCTGGCATTGCGCCGAAAGACGGAGGGTTCCGAAGGTAGCCACGACCGAACTGGCTCCTACGAGCTTAGGCAGGGCCTGTTGATGAGATGGGACAGTTTGTCCCGGCGGCATGCGATTGTGGTGCCTTCTGCTGTGAGGGGGAAGGTTGTCTTGGCCGCACACGAACGCCTCTTGCATTTGGGAGTTAACAAAACGCTTGCCCTGCTTCAGCGTGACTATTATTGGCCGGGAATGGGGGGTGACGTGGTGAATATTCTGAAGGGTTGTGTTGAGTGCGCCAGACGGAAACCACCGCCCGTGGCAGCTAATCCACCGCTGCAATCTATTCAGGTCTCGCGCACTAACGAGCTCGTTGCACTCGATATTCTGGGGCCCTTTCCGGTCACGCCTAGGGGTAATAAGTACCTGTTGGTGGGGGTCGAATATTTTACCCGGTGGCCTATGGCGTGGCCACTCGCCAACCAGTCGGCGGCGGCTGTGACGGACGCCTTTGTCCAGGGCTACGTCCTGGACAAGGGGGCTCCCGAACGCTTGCTGACTGACCAAGGGAAAAATTTTTCGAGTAAATTACTGCAGGAGGTGTGCGACCTGTTGGGTACCAAAAAGGTGCGTACCTCCCCGTACCACCCGCAGACGGACGGGATGGTGGAGAGGCTTAACAGGACATTGACCTCTATGCTGTGCCAGCAGGTGTGTGAGTCGCATGTTGATTGGGACCTGCAGGTCCCTGGGGTCCTTGCCGCGTATAGAATGGCCCCCCATGCAGCTACGGGGTTTTCCCCGTTTTTTCTAATGTACGGTCGGGAAGCCGACCCGCCCATGGAAACGCAGCTGGGTCTGCCCGCACCACGAACTAATTCTAAATTGGCAGAGCATATTAAATTTAATATTCATAAACTGACAGAGGCAAGGGAGGCCGCACGGCTTAATTCGCGGGCTCGCCAAATTGCGAACGAGCGGTTGCGGGCACGGAAGGTGTCCGTGCACAATTGGGAACCAGGTGACAAGGCCTGGCTGCATTGCCCTCAGGCACCTTTGGCCACGTCGCCTAAATTGTTGAAGCCGTGGCGGGGACCCGTGGAGGTCGTGCGGGTGGCACGCCCCCAGTGCGTTCAGATAAAATGGGGGAAACGCCGTTGGTACGTCCACCCCTCCCGACTGAAACCGTTCTCGCCTCCGTATGGCCTCCCCTTGTGTCGTGAGGGCCGAGCATGTGACGTGACCGACGACCCTGAGGGGGAATTGTCCTTGCCTGCTCCTCACATGTCTCCGCCTGATCCGCTCCCAGGTGTCTCGGAACAGGCTGCTGCCGACCACCGGCGGCCGGATCTTCACGGCGGGGCCGGTCCTTCCAGGCCCGACCCGTGCCGTCTAGAGCTGCCGGAGACACCGGACGGTCGCCAACGTCCCGTTCCATACGACGGACCGGCCAGACGGACTCGCGCTAGGTCGCGCTACTTTGTGTAACCTACCACGTGCGGAGTCGAGGCAGCCGGAGCGCCTCGGCACTGCGTGGGTCACAGTGACACTTGGCGCGTTCGTTTTACGGTGTTCGCTTTTATTGTGTTGTTCGTCGGGCTGTATATTGCTTCATATTTAAGGTTGTGTTATGTTGTTGTTGTTGTGTTACGGGGCACACTGGGATGTGGAGTTCTTTATTACTGCGTTGCGTTATGTTGTGTTGTAGGTTAACAGCCGGGCCGGCTGCAAGCTATGTGGGAGGGGGTGATGTAGAGGTGATACGCGCTGGGATTAAGGATCGTATGCACAGTGCGTGATGATTGGCTGTGTAGGTGGTGACGCGCTGAGAGGGAGTGATCAGGTGGCAGCGCAGTGTGATTGGTGGAGTAATGTTAACACGCGCTGGGGAAAGCGGATCGTAGAGAGAGTGCGTCGTGATTGGGTCATTAAGGAACGACGCTCACGTCGACGCCGCATCAGCTCCGTCCCTCGTGAGCAGGGGCTATAAAAGGGGATGCACACAGGCGTAAGGGCAGTGTGTAACCAGCGAAGAAGGAAGACGGGGATGAAGACCTAGAGCCCTGCGGTACCTAGCCCCGCTGTCCTAAGGGGACCGGGACTCTGTGTAACCCAGAGGCGAGTGTAGTGGGTGTAGCCATAGGGCTTACACGAGTCGAGTGTATTGTGTAGCCAGAGGCATAGGGCTTACACGAGTCGAGTATATTGTGTGTAGCCAGAGGCATAGGGTCTACACGAGTCAAGTGTATCGGGTGTAGCCAGAGGCCTAGAGCTTACACGAGATTAGTGGAGTGTGTCGGAGGAAGAAGAGAGACCACACGTTGTATTGTGATACCTAAAGGATTTAATAAAAGTGTGTTACCCGTCAAGAAGTTCCTGCCGTCAATTCCCATACTTCATATGTGTAAAATTTTTGACTTTTTTTGGTGCACGTGCAAATCTGCTGGAAAAGCCTGTGGACGGTTCGTGACGTTCGTACGATATTTGGCGACACAAAAAATTGCGATTTCCCAGCTTCAGGGAATTCGGAGCGAGAGAAACGAGGCCCCGTAACGCACATGAGAGCAATCCCGGCCAATTTCTACCGTTTGATGGGGTCTATGTGTAAAAATTTTGACTTTTTTTGGTGCACGAGCAAATCTGCTGGGAAAGCGTGTGGAAGTTTCGTGACGTTCGGACGATATTTGGCGACACTAAAATGAGCGTTTTGCCAGCTCCAGGGAATTCGGAGCGAGAGAAACGAGGCCCCGTAACGCACATGAGAGCAATCCCGGCCAATTTCTACCGTTTGATGGGGTCTATGTGTAAACATTTTGACTTTTTTTGGAGCACGTGCAAATCTGCTGGAAAAGCCTGTGGACGGGTCGTGACGTTCGTACGATATTTGGCGACACAAAAAATTGCGATTTCCCAGCTTCAGGGAATTCGGAGCGAGAGAAACGAGGCCCCGTAACGCACATGAGAGCAATCCCGGCCAATTTCTATCGTTTGATGGGGTCTATGTGTAAAAATTTTGACTTTTTTTGGTGCACGAGCAAATCTGCTGGAAAAGCCTGTGGACGGTTCGTGACGTTCGTACGATATTTGGCGACACAAAAAATTGCGATTTCCCAGCTTCAGGGAATTCGGAGCGAGAGAAACGAGGCCCCGTAACGCACATGAGAGCAATCCCGGCCAATTTCTACCGTTTGATGGGGTCTATGTGTGCTGGAAAAGCGTGTGGAAGTTTCGTGACGTTCGGACGATATTTGGCGACACTATAATGAGCGTTTTGCCAGCTCCAGGGAATTCAGAGCGAGAGAAACGAGGCCCCGTAACGCACATGAGAGCAATCCCGGCCAATTTCTACCGTTTGATGGGGTCTATGTGTAAAAATTTAGACTTTTTTTGGTGCACGAGCAAATCTGCTGGGAAAGCGTGTGGAAGTTTCGTGACGTTCGGACGATATTTGGCGACACTAAAATGAGCGTTTTGCCACCTCCAGGGAATTCGGAGCGAGAGAAACGAGGCCCCGTAACGCACATGAGAGCAATCCCGGCCAATTTCTACCGTTTGATGGGGTCTATGTGTACAAATTTTGACTTTTTTTGGTGCACGAGCAAATCTGCTGGGAAAGCGTGTGGAAGTTTCGTGACGTTCGGACGATATTTGGCGACACTAAAATGAGCGTTTTGCCAGCTCCAGGGAATTCGGAGCGAGAGAAACGAGGCCCCGTAACGCACATGAGAGCAATCCCGGCCAATTTCTATCGTTTGATGGGGTCTATGTGTAAAAATTTTGACTTTTTTTGGTGCACGAGCAAATCTGCTGGGAAAGCGTGTGGAAGTTTCGTGACGTTCGGACGATATTAGGCGACACTAAAATGAGCGTTTTGCCAGCTCCAGGGAATTCGGAGCGAGAGAAACGAGGCCCCGTTACGCACATGAGAGCAATCCCGGCCAATTTCTACCGTTTGATGGGGTCTATGTTTATAAAAATTTTGACTTTTTTTGGTGCACGAGCAAATCTGCTGGGAAAGCGTGTGGAAGTTTCGTGACGTTCGGACGATATTTGGCGACACTAAAATGAGCGTTTTGCCAGCTCCAGGGAATTCGGAGCGAGATAACGAGGCCCCGTAACGCACATGAGAGCAATCCCGGCCAATTTCTACCGTTTGATGGGGTCTATGTGTAAAAATTTTGACTTTTTTTGGTGCACGAGCAAATTTGCTGGAAAAGCCTGTGGACGGTTCGTGACGTTCGTACGATATTTGGCGACACAAAAAATTGCGATTTCCCAGCTTCATGGAATTCGGAGCGAGAGAAACGAGGCCCCGTTAAGCACATGAGAGCAATCCCGGCCAATTTCTACCGTTTGATGGGGTCTATGTGTGCTGGAAAAGCGTGTGGAAGTTTCGTGACGTTCGGACGATATTTGGCGACACTATAATGAGCGTTTTGCCAGCTGCAGGGAATTCGGAGCGAGAGAAACGAGGCCCCGTAACGCACATGAGAGCAATCCCGGCCAATTTCTACCGTTTGATGGGGTCTATGTGTGCTGGAAAAGCGTGTGGAAGTTTCGTGACGTTCGGATGATATTTGGCGACACTATAATGAGCGTTTTGCCAGCTCCAGGGAATTCGGAGCGAGAGAAACGAGGCCCCGTAACGCACATGAGAGCAATCCCGGCCAATTTCTACCGTTTGATGGGGTCTATGTGTAAAAATTTTGACTTTTTTTGGTGCACGAGCAAATCTGCTGGGAAAGCGTGTGGAAGTTTCGTGACGTTCGGACGATATTTGGCGACACTAAAATGAGCGTTTTGCCAGCTCCAGGGAATTCGGAGCGAGAGAAACGAGGCCCCGTAACGCACATGAGAGCAATCCCGGCCAATTTCTATCGTTTGATGGGGTCTATGTGTAAAAATTTTGACTTTTTTTGGTGCACGAGCAAATCTGCTGGGAAAGCGTGTGGAAGTTTCGTGACGTTCGGACGATATTAGGCGACACTAAAATGAGCGTTTTGCCAGCTCCAGGGAATTCGGAGCGAGAGAAACGAGGCCCCGTAACGCACATGAGAGCAATCCCGGCCAATTTCTATCGTTTGATGGGGTCTATGTGTAAAAATTTTGACTTTTTTTGGTGCACGAGCAAATCTGCTGGGAAAGCGTGTGGAAGTTTCGTGACGTTCGGACGATATTAGGCGACACTAAAATGAGCGTTTTGCCAGCTCCAGGGAATTCGGAGCGAGAGAAACGAGGCCCCGTTACGCACATGAGAGCAATCCCGGCCAATTTCTACCGTTTGATGGGGTCTATGTTTATAAAAATTTTGACTTTTTTTGGTGCACGAGCAAATCTGCTGGGAAAGCGTGTGGAAGTTTCGTGACGTTCGGACGATATTTGGCGACACTAAAATGAGCGTTTTGCCAGCTCCAGGGAATTCGGAGCGAGATAACGAGGCCCTGTAACGCACATGAGAGCAATCCCGGCCAATTTCTACCGTTTGATGGGGTCTATGTGTAAAAATTTTGACTTTTTTTGGTGCACGAGCAAATTTGCTGGAAAAGCCTGTGGACGGTTCGTGACGTTCGTACGATATTTGGCGACACAAAAAATTGCGATTTCCCAGCTTCAGGGAATTCGGAGCGAGAGAAACGAGGCCCCGTAACGCACATGAGAGCAATCCCGGCCAATTTCTACCGTTTGATGGGGTCTATGTGTGCTGGAAAAGCGTGTGGAAGTTTCGTGACGTTCGGACGATATTTGGCGACACTATAATGAGCGTTTTGCCAGCTCCAGGGAATTCGTAGCGAGAGAAACGAGGCCCCGTAACGCACATGAGAGCAATCCCGGCCAATTTCTACCGTTTGATGGGGTCTATGTGTGCTGGAAAAGCGTGTGGAAGTTTCGTGACGTTCGGACGATATTTGGCGACACTATAATGAGCGTTTTGCCAGCTCCAGGGAATTCGGAGCGAGAGAAACGAGGCCCCGTAACGCACATGAGAGCAATCCCGGCCAATTTCTACCGTTTGATGGGGTCTATGTGTAAAAATTTTGACTTTTTTTGGTGCACGAGCAAATCTGCTGGGAAAGCGTGTGGAAGTTTCGTGACGTTCGGACGATATTTGGCGACACTAAAATGAGCGTTTTGCCAGCTCCAGGGAATTCGGAGCGAGAGAAACGAGGCCCCGTAACGCACATGAGAGCAATCCCGGCCAATTTCTACCGTTTGATGGGGTCTATGTGTAAAAATTTTTACTTTTTTTGGTGCACGAGCAAATCTGCTGGGAAAGCGTGTGGAAGTTTCGTGACGTTCGGACGATATTTGGCGACACTAAAATGAGCGTTTTGCCAGCTCCAGGGAATTCGGAGCGAGAGAAACGAGGCCCCGTAACGCACATGAGAGCAATCCCGGCCAATTTCTACCGTTTGATGGGGTCTATGTGTAAAAATTTTGACTTTTTTTGGTGCACGAGCAAATCTGCTGGAAAAGCCTGTGGACGGTTCGTGACGTTCGTACGATATTTGGCGACACAAAAAATTGCGATTTCCCAGCTTCAGGGAATTCGGAGCGAGAGAAACGAGGCCCCGTAACGCACATGAGAGCAATCCCGGCCAATTTCTACCGTTTGATGGGGTCTATGTGTGCTGGAAAAGCGTGTGGAAGTTTCGTGACGTTCGGACGATATTTGGCGACACTATAATGAGCGTTTTGCCAGCTCCAGGGAATTCGGAGCGAGAGAAACGAGGCCCCGTAACGCACATGAGAGCAATCCCGGCCAATTTCTACCGTTTGATGGGGTCTATGTGTGCTGGAAAAGCGTGTGGAAGTTTCGTGACGTTCGGACGATATTTGGCGACACTATAATGAGCGTTTTGCCAGCTCCAGGGAATTCGGAGCGAGAGAAACGAGGCCCCGTAACGCACATGAGAGCAATCCCGGCCAATTTCTACCGTTTGATGGGGTCTATGTGTGCTGGAAAAGCGTGTGGAAGTTTCGTGACGTTCGGACGATATTTGGCGACACTATAATGAGCGTTTTGCCAGCTCCAGGGAATTCGGAGCGAGAGAAACGAGGCCCCGTAACGCACATGAGAGCAATCCCGGCCAATTTCTACCGTTTGATGGGATCTATGTGTAAAAATTTTGACTTTTTTTGGTGCACGAGCAAATCTGCTGGGAAAGCGTGTGGAAGTTTCGTGACGTTCGGACGATATTTGGCGACACTAAAATGAGCGTTTTGCCAGCTCCAGGGAATTCGGAGCGAGAGAAACGAGGCCCCGTAACGCACATGAGAGCAATCCCGGCCAATTTCTACCGTTTGATGGGGTCTATGTGTACAAATTTTGACTTTTTTTGGTGCACGAGCAAATCTGCTGGGAAAGCGTGTGGAAGTTTCGTGACGTTCGGACGATATTTGGCGACACTAAAATGAGCGTTTTGCCAGCTCCAGGGAATTCGGAGCGAGAGAAACGAGGCCCCGTAACGCACATGAGAGCAATCCCGGCCAATTTCTATCGTTTGATGGGGTCTATGTGTAAAAATTTTGACTTTTTTTGGTGCACGAGCAAATCTGCTGGAAAAGCCTGTGGACGGTTCGTGACGTTCGTACGATATTTGGCGACACAAAAAATTGCGATTTCCCAGCTTCAGGGAATTCGGAGCGAGAGAAACGAGGCCCCGTAACGCACATGAGAGCAATCCCGGCCAATTTCTACCGTTTGATGGGGTCTATGTGTGCTGGAAAAGCGTGTGGAAGTTTCGTGACGTTCGGACGATATTTGGCGACACTATAATGAGCGTTTTGCCAGCTCCAGGGAATTCGGAGCGAGAGAAACGAGGCCCCGTAACGCACATGAGAGCAATCCCGGCCAATTTCTACCGTTTGATGGGGTCTATGTGTAAAAATTTTGACTTTTTTTGGTGCACGAGCAAATCTGCTGGGAAAGCGTGTGGAAGTTTCGTGACGTTCGGACGATATTTGGCGACACTAAAATGAGCGTTTTGCCAGCTCCAGGGAATTCGGAGCGAGAGAAACGAGGCCCCGTAACGCACATGAGAGCAATCCCGGCCAATTTCTACCGTTTGATGGGGTCTATGTGTAAAAAATTTTACTTTTTTTGGTGCACGAGCAAATCTGCTGGGAAAGCGTGTGGAAGTTTCGTGACGTTCGGACGATATTTGGCGACACTAAAATGAGCGTTTTGCCAGCTCCAGGGAATTCGGAGCGAGAGAAACGAGGCCCCGTAACGCACATGAGAGCAATCCCGGCCAATTTCTACCGTTTGATGGGGTCTATGTGTAAAAATTTTGACTTTTTTTGGTGCACGAGCAAATCTGCTGGAAAAGCCTGTGGACGGTTCGTGACGTTCGTACGATATTTGGCGACACAAAAAATTGCGATTTCCCAGCTTCAGGGAATTCGGAGCGAGAGAAACGAGGCCCCGTAACGCACATGAGAGCAATCCCGGCCAATTTCTACCGTTTGATGGGGTCTATGTGTGCTGGAAAAGCGTGTGGAAGTTTCGTGACGTTCGGACGATATTTGGCGACACTATAATGAGCGTTTTGCCAGCTCCAGGGAATTCGGAGCGAGAGAAACGAGGCCCCGTAACGCACATGAGAGCAATCCCGGCCAATTTCTACCGTTTGATGGGGTCTATGTGTGCTGGAAAAGCGTGTGGAAGTTTCGTGACGTTCGGACGATATTTGGCGACACTATAATGAGCGTTTTGCCAGCTCCAGGGAATTCGGAGCGAGAGAAACGAGGCCCCGTAACGCACATGAGAGCAATCCCGGCCAATTTCTACCGTTTGATGGGGTCTATGTGTGCTGGAAAAGCGTGTGGAAGTTTCGTGACGTTCGGACGATATTTGGCGACACTATAATGAGCGTTTTGCCAGCTCCAGGGAATTCGGAGCGAGAGAAACGAGGCCCCGTAACGCACATGAGAGCAATCCCGGCCAATTTCTACCGTTTGATGGGGTCTATGTGTAAAAATTTTGACTTTTTTTGGTGCACGAGCAAATCTGCTGGGAAAGCGTGTGGAAGTTTCGTGACGTTCGGACGATATTTGGCGACACTAAAATGAGCGTTTTGCCAGCTCCAGGGAATTCGGAGCGAGAGAAACGAGGCCCCGTAACGCACATGAGAGCAATCCCGGCCAATTTCTACCGTTTGATGGGGTCTATGTGTAAAAATTTTGACTTTTTTTGGTGCACGAGCAAATCTGCTGGAAAAGCCTGTGGACGGTTCGTGACGTTCGTACGATATTTGGCGACACAAAAAATTGCGATTTCCCAGCTTCAGGGAATTCGGAGCGAGAGAAACGAGGCCCCGTAACGCACATGAGAGCAATCCCGGCCAATTTCTACCGTTTGATGGGGTCTATGTGTGCTGGAAAAGCGTGTGGAAGTTTCGTGACGTTCGGACGATATTTGGCGACACTATAATGAGCGTTTTGCCAGCTCCAGGGAATTCGGAGCGAGAGAAACGAGGCCCCGTAACGCACATGAGAGCAATCCCGGCCAATTTCTACCGTTTGATGGGGTCTATGTGTGCTGGAAAAGCGTGTGGAAGTTTCGTGACGTTCGGACGATATTTGGCGACACTATAATGAGCGTTTTGCCAGCTCCAGGGAATTCGGAGCGAGAGAAACGAGGCCCCGTAACGCACATGAGAGCAATCCCGGCCAATTTCTACCGTTTGATGGGGTCTATGTGTGCTGGAAAAGCGTGTGGAAGTTTCGTGACGTTCGGACGATATTTGGCGACACTATAATGAGCGTTTTGCCAGCTCCAGGGAATTCGGAGCGAGAGAAACGAGGCCCCGTAACGCACATGAGAGCAATCCCGGCCAATTTCTACCGTTTGATGGGGTCTATGTGTAAAAATTTTGACTTTTTTTGGTGCACGAGCAAATCTGCTGGGAAAGCGTGTGGAAGTTTTGTGACGTTCGGACGATATTTGGCGACACTAAAATGAGCGTTTTGCCAGCTCCAGGGAATTCGGAGCGAGAGAAACGAGGCCCCGTAACGCACATGAGAGCAATCCCGGCCAATTTCTACCGTTTGATGGGGTCTATGTGTACAAATTTTGACTTTTTTTGGTGCACGAGCAAATCTGCTGGGAAAGCGTGTGGAAGTTTCGTGACGTTCGGACGATATTTGGCGACACTAAAATGAGCGTTTTGCCAGCTACAGGGAATTCGGAGCGAGAGAAACGAGGCCCCGTAACGCACATGAGAGCAATCCCGGCCAATTTCTATCGTTTGATGGGGTCTATGTGTAAAAATTTTGACTTTTTTTGGTGCACGAGCAAATCTGCTGGAAAAGCCTGTGGACGGTTCGTGACGTTCGTACGATATTTGGCGACACAAAAAATTGCGATTTCCCAGCTTCAGGGAATTCGGAGCGAGAGAAACGAGGCCCCGTAACGCACATGAGAGCAATCCCGGCCAATTTCTACCGTTTGATGGGGTCTATGTGTGCTGGAAAAGCGTGTGGAAGTTTCGTGACGTTCGGACAATATTTGGCGACACTATAATGAGCGTTTTGCCAGCTCCAGGGAATTCGGAGCGAGAGAAACGAGGCCCCGTAACGCACATGAGAGCAATCCCGGCCAATTTCTACCGTTTGATGGGGTCTATGTGTAAAAATTTTTACTTTTTTTGGTGCACGTGCAAATCTGCTGGAAAAGCCTGTGGACGGTTCGTGACGTTCGTACGATATTTGGCGACACAAAAAATTGCGATTTCCCAGCTTCAGGGAATTCGGAGCGAGAGAAACGAGGCCCCGTAACGCACATGAGAGCAATCCCGGCCAATTTCTACCGTTTGATGGGGTCTATGTGTGCTGGAAAAGCGTGTGGAAGTTTCGTGACGTTCGGACGATATTTGGCGACACTATAATGAGCGTTTTGCCAGCTCCAGGGAATTCGGAGCGAGAGAAACGAGGCCCCGTAACGCACATGAGAGCAATCCCGGCCAATTTCTACCGTTTGATGGGGTCTATGTGTGCTGGAAAAGCGTGTGGAAGTTTCGTGACGTTCGGACGATATTTGGCGACACTATAATGAGCGTTTTGCCAGCTCCAGGGAATTCGGAGCGAGAGAAACGAGGCCCCGTAACGCACATGAGAGCAATCCCGGCCAATTTCTACCGTTTGATTGGGTCTATGTGTAAAAATTTTTACTTTTTTTGGTGCACGTGCAAATCTGCTGGAAAAGCCTGTGGACGGTTCGTGACGTTCGTACGATATTTGGCGACACAAAAAATTGCGATTTCCCAGCTTCAGGGAATTCGGAGCGAGAGAAACGAGGCCCCGTTACGCACATGAGAGCAATCCCGGCCAATTTCTACCTTTTGATGGGGTCTATGTTTATAAAAATATTGACTTTTTTTGGTGCACGAGCAAATCTGCTGGGAAAGCGTGTGGAAGTTTCGTGACGTTCGGACGATATTTGGCGACACTATAATGAGCGTTTTGCCAGCTCCAGGGAATTCGGAGCGAGAGAAACGAGGCCCCGTAACGCACATGAGAGCAATCCCGGCCAATTTCTACCGTTTGATGGGGTCTATGTGTAAAAATTTTGACTTTTTTTGGTGCACGTGCAAATCTGCTGGAAAAGCCTGTGGACGGTTCGTGATGTTCGTACGATATTTGGCGACACAAAAAATTGCGATTTCCCAGCTTCAGGGAATTCGGAGCGAGAGAAACGAGGCCCCGTAACGCACGTGAGAGCAAACCCGGCCAATTTCTACCGTTTTATGGGGTCTATGTGTGCTGGAAAAGCGTGTGGAAGTTTCGTGACGTTCGGACGATATTTGGCGACACTATAATGAGCGTTTTGCCAGCTCCAGGGAATTCGGAGCGAGAGAAACGAGGCCCCGTAACGCACATGAGAGCAATCCCGGCCAATTTCTACCGTTTGATGGGGTCTATGTGTAGAGGTGATACGCGCTGGGATTAAGGATCGTATGCACAGTGCGTGATGATTGGCTGTGTAGGTGGTGACGCGCTGAGAGGGAGTGATCAGGTGGCAGCGCAGTGTGATTGGTGGAGTAATGTTAACACGCGCTGGGGAAAGCGGATCGTAGAGAGAGTGCGTCGTGATTGGGTCATTAAGGAACGACGCTCACGTCGACGCCGCATCAGCTCCGTCCCTCGTGAGCAGGGGCTATAAAAGGGGATGCACACAGGCGTAAGGGCAGTGTGTAACCAGCGAAGAAGGAAGACGGGGATGAAGACCTAGAGCCCTGCGGTACCTAGCCCCGCTGTCCTAAGGGGACCGGGACTCTGTGTAACCCAGAGGCGAGTGTAGTGGGTGTAGCCATAGGGCTTACACGAGTCGAGTGTATTGTGTAGCCAGAGGCATAGGGCTTACACGAGTCGAGTATATTGTGTGTAGCCAGAGGCATAGGGTCTACACGAGTCAAGTGTATCGGGTGTAGCCAGAGGCCTAGAGCTTACACGAGATTAGTGGAGTGTGTCGGAGGAAGAAGAGAGACCACACGTTGTATTGTGATACCTAAAGGATTTAATAAAAGTGTGTTACCCGTCAAGAAGTTCCTGCCGTCAATTCCCATACTTCAACTGGCGTCAGAAGTGAAACGGTCCTCCAAGCATGGATACAAGGAGGAACCGTCGGACCCACGGGATTGACCACGAGGACAACCTCGACGACGCGGGCCAGCGGGCATCAGGGGGTGAGGAAGAGGAGCTGCCCACGGGGCAGGATCCACCGACGGCGCCGGTCGAGCGACGGGGGACTGACACCGTGCTTCGCGAGGCACACTCCCGTCTGGCGGAGCTGCTGCTCGCCGCCGCGTCCATCTTGGCGGAGATCAGCTCGTCGGGAGGAGCGGGGACGGCGGCCGACGTGCTACAGGGTCGCCCTGCAGATTCCCGCCAAAACGATTTGGCGATTCCCGCCATTTCATCCGCTCCAACTTTGGGCGGGAACGGCCATCACCACGTGGCAGCGGTTCTCCATGCGCGGCCGCTGACGTCACCAACGCGCGCGGCGGACCGCCATCACACACCCGCCACTGGGGCCGCCATCTTACACACCGACGGGGGGGCAGAGAGGAAGCACGAGGAGGAGGACGACTTTATCTTTCAGCAGCGCCTTCCCACGTTGTCAGCATTCAAGGCGGAAGGCGGGGATTGGAGCCAATTTCAGCGCAGATTTTTGGCGCATCAAGAGATGTCCGCCTGGTCCGACGCTACGGCACTGCGGGCACTGCCTGCCATGCTGGACGACAACGCGCTCGCGGCCTTCACGTCCGCACGCAGGTCGGACCGCTCCACGCTCAAGGATGCGCTGGCTCTCATGGCCAAAGTCTACGGTCCTCCCTCGGCGTGCCGCCATCATTTCTACGCAAGACGGAAGGCGGACACGGAGACCGTGCTCGCCTACCGCACGGCGTTGCTCGCTCTCGCTGACGCCGCGTTCCCTCGTATGGACGAGGAGGGCCAAGATGCGATGGTTTTGGAGCAGCTGCTCAAGTTGGCGCAGGACCTGGGGGTCCCCATCAACACGGCCGACGACACCGATATTTCTTCATTACGGGTCGCCACGAGCATGCAAGCGCACGAGGTCCTTCAACGAAAGCAGGGGGTCGTCTGCAACGCTGCCGTGGCCTCAACTCCGGGTCCGGTTGACACCGTGCCCCAAGTCGTCAGCCCACGAGAGGACGCGTTCATCGCGGGACGAGCGGGGGACTGGAGGTCGGGGGGTCGTTCGCCTCTGCGAGCGGCCCGCAAGCTGGAGCAACCGAGATCTCCGACTACTGTCATCACCTGCTATAACTGCGGCCTTCGTGGCCACGTGGCCTCCGGTTGCCGCGCCCCACGTCAGCGCGCCATGGGACCTCGGCTGGACGACGACCAAGGCCCCAAGTCATCACTGCAAACCCCGGCAAGTCGCGGCACCTCACATGCTTGGCCCGCATACTCGACACGTATGGGTCGTCGCGTTGCGACGAGGGAGAGCCGAGTAGAGTTCGGGGATTCGGTTCGGAGAGGGGGGTTCGGCCGGGACCGGGGAGACATTAAATGGTCGGAATTGGGGCACAGAATAGTGGCTGCCTCAGCGGGTTCATCCGTCGTTACCGGATCGATTGATGGGGTCGAGGTCAGGGTGTTAGTGGACACGGGGGCATCGGCGACTATTATTTCGGATCTCATTTATAATATTCTCCCGGTACAATGTCGTCCGCTTCTTCCGGTGGATGTGCCATTTTACGCCGCTAACGGGGGATCGTTGGGCATTATCGGTCAGATTAGGGCGTCCATTTGCATTGGTGATATCAAATTGTCGGGACCCGTTTTCGTTTCATCTTCCCTGGCGGTTCCTTGCCTATTGGGCACTGATTTTTTGGCGAAAATGCCCATCAAAATTCTCATTGATCAGCGTTGCATTGAACTACCATCGGGTCGCCGTATTTCATTTTTGACGAGCCCTAATGTAATTCGGACGGCGTGCGCTACCATTCAGGCGTTAGCAACACAGACCGTGCACGTGCCCCCGGGTTCACAAATGTTGATTCCCCTCCGGTTACGGAAGCCATGGGGGAAGGAGGCCTCGGAACAGGCCATGCTTTTGGGTCCTTCTAATAGGGCTGTTGGAGGTCTCGATTTATCGGTGGCTCACACTTTGGTTGGGGCAGACAGGGATCCGTTTGTCATGGTTTTAAACGCTGGGGCGCGGCCGGCCGTCATTCAGCAGGGCACCGTGCTGGCTCACGCGGCACGGGTCCCTGCGGAGGAGAGGCTGGTTGCGCAGGCTGATCCGAGCCCCACGAATAGCGTACCATCAAAGGAGGACCTAGATTGGATTGATATGCTGTGCGCGGACTCTGACGATTTGTCAGCGCTACAGTTGGGTGCGTTGCGCGGGTTGCTGATTGAATTTTCGGATGTCTTCAGTAAACATAAGTATGATATCGGATGCACGGACCTGCTACGCCACCACATTGAAACGGGCGATGCGGCACCGGTCAGGCAAAATCCCTTCCGACTGAGTCCTGCTGAGAAGGAACATGTTCAGTCGGCAGTTAACGATATGCTGGAAGCCGACATTATTTCGCCTTCTTCCAGTCCTTGGGGAGCACCTATTGTGCTCGTTAAAAAGCAGGACGGGTCCCTGCGATTTTGCGTCGATTTCCGCCGCCTGAATAAGATCTCGGTGGCCGACGCGTATCCGCTCCCCAGGATGGACGAGTCTCTCGACGCATTGTCCGGTGCGCGATACTTTTCGACTCTTGATTTATTGTCCGGATTTTGGCAGTTGCCACTCGACGAGGAGTCTAAGCCTAAGACTGCATTCCGGACTCCAGGGGGCCTGTTTCAGTTTAACCGGTTACCCATGGGACTTCACTCCTCTCCTGCGACGTTTCAGCGTCTTATGGAATTGGTTTTGTCGGGCTTGCAGTGGGAGACGTGCCTCATTTACCTTGACGATGTCATTGTTTTCGGTAAAACGTTCGAAGAACACCTCCAGCGATTGAGAGGGGTGTTCTTGCGAATGCGATCGGCTAAATTAAAGTTTAAACCGGCCAAATGCCATCTTTTTCGTAAATCCGTGAGGTACTTGGGTCACATTGTCGACTCTTCGGGGATTTCTACCGATCCTGCGAAGACGGACTGTGTCAGTTCGTGGCCGACGCCCACGTCAGTGTCAGACGTGCGCAGTTTCATCGGTTTTGCTTCGTATTATCGCCGATTCGTTGAGCACTTCGCCACCATTGCAAAGCCCTTGCACGCTTTAACGGCGAAAGGAGTGAAGTTCCGGTGGGGACCGGAGGAGGAGGCTGCATTCTGCTCCCTCCGGGACGCCTTGGTAAGGGCCCCACCCTTGTGCTATCCGGACTTTGAGAGTCCCTTCTTGCTAGACACGGATGCTAGCAACACGGGCATTGGGGGAGTGCTGTCCCAAGTCGTTGGAGGGGTCGAACGGGTGGTCGCCTATGGTAGCAGGGTGTTGTCGCCGGCAGAGCAGCGCTACTGCGTCACCCGTCGTGAACTACTTGCCATTGTTTTTTTTGTACAACAATTCAGGCCATATCTCTATGGTCGTCATTTCACGGTCCGGACGGACCATGCGGCGCTCCAGTATTCATTACGGGTTGCCCAGCCCTCGGGCCAATTGTCGCGGTGGTTGGAAGTCCTCCAGGACTATCAGTTCACGACTACGTACCGTAAAGGGTTGCGACACACGAATGCCGATGCCCTGTCGCGGTTGTTGCCTTGTCACAAATGTGCGTGCTTATCGGGATCGGCGCGCTGTAAACCTCCGGTTAAGGAAGGTAGGGAGGCGTTGGTTGCGACCGCGAGCACACCAATTGGGGATGGTCCCGCTACCCCAGGGGGTCAGGACTCGCTGCTCTCACTGTCGTTGATTGAGTGGGGCCGTCTCCAAATGGCGGACAGCTCCCTGCTGGCATTGCGCCGAAAGACGGAGGGTTCCGAAGGTAGCCACGACCGAACTGGCTCCTACGAGCTTAGGCAGGGCCTGTTGATGAGATGGGACAGTTTGTCCCGGCGGCATGCGATTGTGGTGCCTTCTGCTGTGAGGGGGAAGGTTGTCTTGGCCGCACACGAACGCCTCTTGCATTTGGGAGTTAACAAAACGCTTGCCCTGCTTCAGCGTGACTATTATTGGCCGGGAATGGGGGGTGACGTGGTGAATATTCTGAAGGGTTGTGTTGAGTGCGCCAGACGGAAACCACCGCCCGTGGCAGCTAATCCACCGCTGCAATCTATTCAGGTCTCGCGCACTAACGAGCTCGTTGCACTCGATATTCTGGGGCCCTTTCCGGTCACGCCTAGGGGTAATAAGTACCTGTTGGTGGGGGTCGAATATTTTACCCGGTGGCCTATGGCGTGGCCACTCGCCAACCAGTCGGCGGCGGCTGTGACGGACGCCTTTGTCCAGGGCTACGTCCTGGACAAGGGGGCTCCCGAACGCTTGCTGACTGACCAAGGGAAAAATTTTTCGAGTAAATTACTGCAGGAGGTGTGCGACCTGTTGGGTACCAAAAAGGTGCGTACCTCCCCGTACCACCCGCAGACGGACGGGATGGTGGAGAGGCTTAACAGGACATTGACCTCTATGCTGTGCCAGCAGGTGTGTGAGTCGCATGTTGATTGGGACCTGCAGGTCCCTGGGGTCCTTGCCGCGTATAGAATGGCCCCCCATGCAGCTACGGGGTTTTCCCCGTTTTTTCTAATGTACGGTCGGGAAGCCGACCCGCCCATGGAAACGCAGCTGGGTCTGCCCGCACCACGAACTAATTCTAAATTGGCAGAGCATATTAAATTTAATATTCATAAACTGACAGAGGCAAGGGAGGCCGCACGGCTTAATTCGCGGGCTCGCCAAATTGCGAACGAGCGGTTGCGGGCACGGAAGGTGTCCGTGCACAATTGGGAACCAGGTGACAAGGCCTGGCTGCATTGCCCTCAGGCACCTTTGGCCACGTCGCCTAAATTGTTGAAGCCGTGGCGGGGACCCGTGGAGGTCGTGCGGGTGGCACGCCCCCAGTGCGTTCAGATAAAATGGGGGAAACGCCGTTGGTACGTCCACCCCTCCCGACTGAAACCGTTCTCGCCTCCGTATGGCCTCCCCTTGTGTCGTGAGGGCCGAGCATGTGACGTGACCGACGACCCTGAGGGGGAATTGTCCTTGCCTGCTCCTCACATGTCTCCGCCTGATCCGCTCCCAGGTGTCTCGGAACAGACTGCTGCCGACCACCGGCGGCCGGATCTTCACGGCGGGGCCGGTCCTTCCAGGCCCGACCCGTGCCGTCTAGAGCTGCCGGAGACACCGGACGGTCGCCAACGTCCCGTTCCATACGACGGACCGGCCAGACGGACTCGCGCTAGGTCGCGCTACTTTGTGTAACCTACCACGTGCGGAGTCGAGGCAGCCGGAGCGCCTCGGCACTGCGTGGGTCACAGTGACACTTGGCGCGTTCGTTTTACGGTGTTCGCTTTTATTGTGTTGTTCGTCGGGCTGTATATTGCTTCATATTTAAGGTTGTGTTATGTTGTTGTTGTTGTGTTACGGGGCACACTGGGATGTGGAGTTCTTTATTACTGCGTTGCGTTATGTTGTGTTGTAGGTTAACAGCCGGGCCGGCTGCAAGCTATGTGGGAGGGGGTGATGTAGAGGTGATACGCGCTGGGATTAAGGATCGTATGCACAGTGCGTGATGATTGGCTGTGTAGGTGGTGACGCGCTGAGAGGGAGTGATCAGGTGGCAGCGCAGTGTGATTGGTGGAGTAATGTTAACACGCGCTGGGGAAAGCGGATCGTAGAGAGAGTGCGTCGTGATTGGGTCATTAAGGAACGACGCTCACGTCGACGCCGCATCAGCTCCGTCCCTCGTGAGCAGGGGCTATAAAAGGGGATGCACACAGGCGTAAGGGCAGTGTGTAACCAGCGAAGAAGGAAGACGGGGATGAAGACCTAGAGCCCTGCGGTACCTAGCCCCGCTGTCCTAAGGGGACCGGGACTCTGTGTAACCCAGAGGCGAGTGTAGTGGGTGTAGCCATAGGGCTTAACCGAGTCGAGTGTATTGTGTAGCCAGAGGCATAGGGCTTACACGAGTCGAGTATATTGTGTGTAGCCAGAGGCATAGGGTCTACACGAGTCAAGTGTATCGGGTGTAGCCAGAGGCCTAGAGCTTACACGAGATTAGTGGAGTGTGTCGGAGGAAGAAGAGAGACCACACGTTGTATTGTGATACCTAAAGGATTTAATAAAAGTGTGTTACCCGTCAAGAAGTTCCTGCCGTCAATTCCCATACTTCATATGTGTAAAATTTTTGACTTTTTTTGGTGCACGTGCAAATCTGCTGGAAAAGCCTGTGGACGGTTCGTGACGTTCGTACGATATTTGGCGACACAAAAAATTGCGATTTCCCAGCTTCAGGGAATTCGGAGCGAGAGAAACGAGGCCCCGTAACGCACATGAGAGCAATCCCGGCCAATTTCTACCGTTTGATGGGGTCTATGTGTAAAAATTTTGACTTTTTTTGGTGCACGAGCAAATCTGCTGGGAAAGCGTGTGGAAGTTTCGTGACGTTCGGACGATATTTGGCGACACTAAAATGAGCGTTTTGCCAGCTCCAGGGAATTCGGAGCGAGAGAAACGAGGCCCCGTAACGCACATGAGAGCAATCCCGGCCAATTTCTACCGTTTGATGGGGTCTATGTGTAAAAATTTTGACTTTTTTTGGTGCACGAGCAAATCTGCTGGGAAAGCGTGTGGAAGTTTCGTGACGTTCGGACGATATTTGGCGACACTATAATGAGCGTTTTGCCAGCTCCAGGGAATTCGGAGCGAGAGAAACGAGGCCCCGTAACGCACATGAGAGCAATCCCGGCCAATTTCTACCGTTTGATGGGGTCTATGTGTAAAAATTTTGACTTTTTTTGGTGCACGAGCAAATCTGCTGGGAAAGCGTGTGGAAGTTTCGTGACGTTCGGACGATATTTGGCGACACTAAAATGAGCGTTTTGCCAGCTCCAGGGAATTCGGAGCGAGAGAAACGAGGCCCCGTAACGCACATGAGAGCAATCCCGGCCAATTTCTACCGTTTGATGGGGTCTATGTGTAAAAATTTTGACTTTTTTTGGTGCACGAGCAAATCTGCTGGAAAAGCCTGTGGACGGTTCGTGACGTTCGTACGATATTTGGCGACACAAAAAATTGCGATTTCCCAGCTTCAGGGAATTCGGAGCGAGAGAAACGAGGCCCCGTAACGCACATGAGAGCAATCCCGGCCAATTTCTACCGTTTGATGGGGTCTATGTGTGCTGGAAAAGCGTGTGGAAGTTTCGTGACGTTCGGACGATATTTGGCGACACTATAATGAGCGTTTTGCCAGCTCCAGGGAATTCGGAGCGAGAGAAACGAGGCCCCGTAACGCACATGAGAGCAATCCCGGCCAATTTCTACCGTTTGATGGGGTCTATGTGTGCTGGAAAAGCGTGTGGAAGTTTCGTGACGTTCGGACGATATTTGGCGACACTATAATGAGCGTTTTGCCAGCTCCAGGGAATTCGGAGCGAGAGAAACGAGGCCCCGTAACGCACATGAGAGCAATCCCGGCCAATTTCTACCGTTTGATGGGGTCTATGTGTGCTGGAAAAGCGTGTGGAAGTTTCGTGACGTTCGGACGATATTTGGCGACACTATAATGAGCGTTTTGCCAGCTCCAGGGAATTCGGAGCGAGAGAAACGAGGCCCCGTAACGCACATGAGAGCAATCCCGGCCAATTTCTACCGTTTGATGGGGTCTATGTGTGCTGGAAAAGCGTGTGGAAGTTTCGTGACGTTCGGACGATATTTGGCGACACTATAATGAGCGTTTTGCCAGCTCCAGGGAATTCGGAGCGAGAGAAACGAGGCCCCGTAACGCACATGAGAGCAATCCCGGCCAATTTCTACCGTTTGATGGGGTCTATGTGTAAAAATTTTGACTTTTTTTGGTGCACGAGCAAATCTGCTGGGAAAGCGTGTGGAAGTTTTGTGACGTTCGGACGATATTTGGCGACACTAAAATGAGCGTTTTGCCAGCTCCAGGGAATTCGGAGCGAGAGAAACGAGGCCCCGTAACGCACATGAGAGCAATCCCGGCCAATTTCTACCGTTTGATGGGGTCTATGTGTAAAAATTTTGACTTTTTTTGGTGCACGTGCAAATCTGCTGGAAAAGCCTGTGGACGGTTCGTGATGTTCGTACGATATTTGGCGACACAAAAAATTGCGATTTCCCAGCTTCAGGGAATTCGGAGCGAGAGAAACGAGGCCCCGTAACGCACGTGAGAGCAAACCCGGCCAATTTCTACCGTTTTATGGG
The DNA here is from genome assembly GCF_015708825.2 of Lethenteron reissneri. Lineage (NCBI taxonomy): Eukaryota > Metazoa > Chordata > Hyperoartia > Petromyzontiformes > Petromyzontidae > Lethenteron > Lethenteron reissneri. The sequence goes on along the minus strand of NW_026891327.1, from coordinate 20,951 downwards.
GTCTATGTGTGCTGGAAAAGCGTGTGGAAGTTTCGTGACGTTCGGACGATATTTGGCGACACTATAATGAGCGTTTTGCCAGCTCCAGGGAATTCGGAGCGAGAGAAACGAGGCCCCGTAACGCACATGAGAGCAATCCCGGCCAATTTCTACCGTTTGATGGGGTCTATGTGTAAAAATTTTGACTTTTTTTGGTGCACGAGCAAATCTGCTGGAAAAGCATGTGGACGGTTCGTGACGTTCGTACGATATTTGGCGACACAAAAAATTGCGATTTCCCAGCTTCAGGGAATTCGGAGCGAGAGAAACGAGGCCCCGTAACGCACATGAGAGCAATCCCGGCCAATTTCTACCGTTTGATGGGGTCTATGTGTGCTGGAAAAGCGTGTGGAAGTTTCGTGACGTTCGGACGATATTTGGCGACACTATAATGAGCGTTTTGCCAGCTCCAGGGAATTCGGAGCGAGAGAAACGAGGCCCCGTAACGCACATGAGAGCAATCCCGGCCAATTTCTACCGTTTGATGGGGTCTATGTGTGCTGGAAAAGCGTGTGGAAGTTTCGTGACGTTCGGACGATATTTGGCGACACTATAATGAGCGTTTTGCCAGCTCCAGGGAATTCGGAGCGAGAGAAACGAGGCCCCGTAACGCACATGAGAGCAATCCCGGCCAATTTCTACCGTTTGATGGGGTCTATGTGTGCTGGAAAAGCGTGTGGAAGTTTCGTGACGTTCGGACGATATTTGGCGACACTATAATGAGCGTTTTGCCAGCTCCAGGGAATTCGGAGCGAGAGAAACGAGGCCCCGTAACGCACATGAGAGCAATCCCGGCCAATTTCTACCGTTTGATGGGGTCTATGTGTAAAAATTTTGACTTTTTTTGGTGCACGAGCAAATCTGCTGGGAAAGCGTGTGGAAGTTTCGTGACGTTCGGACGATATTTGGCGACACTAAAATGAGCGTTTTGCCAGCTCCAGGGAATTCGGAGCGAGAGAAACGAGGCCCCGTAACGCACATGAGAGCAATCCCGGCCAATTTCTACCGTTTGATGGGGTCTATGTGTAAAAATTTTGACTTTTTTTGGTGCACGAGCAAATCTGCTGGAAAAGCCTGTGGACGGTTCGTGACGTTCGTACGATATTTGGCGACACAAAAAATTGCGATTTCCCAGCTTCAGGGAATTCGGAGCGAGAGAAACGAGGCCCCGTAACGCACATGAGAGCAATCCCGGCCAATTTCTACCGTTTGATGGGGTCTATGTGTGCTGGAAAAGCGTGTGGAAGTTTCGTGACGTTCGGACGATATTTGGCGACACTATAATGAGCGTTTTGCCAGCTCCAGGGAATTCGGAGCGAGAGAAACGAGGCCCCGTAACGCACATGAGAGCAATCCCGGCCAATTTCTACCGTTTGATGGGGTCTTATTTGGTGCTGGAGCAAAGCTGCTGGAAAGCGTGTGAGTTCGTGACGTTCGGACGATATTTGGCGACACTATAAATGGCGATTTGCCAGCTCCAGGGAATTCGGAGCGAGAGAAACGAGGCCCCGTAACGCACATGAGAGCAATCCCGGCCAATTTCTACCGTTTGATGGGGTCTATGTGTGCTGGAAAAGCGTGTGGAAGTTTCGTGACGTTCGGACGATATTTGGCGACACTATAATGAGCGTTTTGCCAGCTCCAGGGAATTCGGAGCGAGAGAAACGAGGCCCCGTAACGCACATGAGAGCAATCCCGGCCAATTTCTACCGTTTGATGGGGTCTATGTGTAAAAATTTTGACTTTTTTTGGTGCACGAGCAAATCTGCTGGGAAAGCGTGTGGAAGTTTTGTGACGTTCGGACGATATTTGGCGACACTAAAATGAGCGTTTTGCCAGCTCCAGGGAATTCGGAGCGAGAGAAACGAGGCCCCGTAACGCACATGAGAGCAATCCCGGCCAATTTCTACCGTTTGATGGGGTCTATGTGTACAAATTTTGACTTTTTTTGGTGCACGAGCAAATCTGCTGGGAAAGCGTGTGGAAGTTTCGTGACGTTCGGACGATATTTGGCGACACTAAAATGAGCGTTTTGCCAGCTACAGGGAATTCGGAGCGAGAGAAACGAGGCCCCGTAACGCACATGAGAGCAATCCCGGCCAATTTCTATCGTTTGATGGGGTCTATGTGTAAAAATTTTGACTTTTTTTGGTGCACGAGCAAATCTGCTGGAAAAGCCTGTGGACGGTTCGTGACGTTCGTACGATATTTGGCGACACAAAAAATTGCGATTTCCCAGCTTCAGGGAATTCGGAGCGAGAGAAACGAGGCACCCGTAACGCACATGAGAGCAATCCCGGCCAATTTCTACCGTTTGATGGGGTCTATGTGTGCTGGAAAAGCGTGTGGAAGTTTCGTGACGTTCGGACGATATTTGGCGACACTATAATGAGCGTTTTGCCAGCTCCAGGGAATTCGGAGCGAGAGAAACGAGGCCCCGTAACGCACATGAGAGCAATCCCGGCCAATTTCTACCGTTTGATGGGGTCTATGTGTAAAAATTTTTACTTTTTTTGGTGCACGTGCAAATCTGCTGGAAAAGCCTGTGGACGGTTCGTGACGTTCGTACGATATTTGGCGACACAAAAATTGCGATTTCCCAGCTTCAGGGAATTCGGAGCGAGAGAAACGAGGCCCCGTAACGCACATGAGAGCAATCCCGGCCAATTTCTACCGTTTGATGGGGTCTATGTGTGCTGGAAAAGCGTGTGGAAGTTTCGTGACGTTCGGACGATATTTGGCGACACTATAATGAGCGTTTTGCCAGCTCCAGGGAATTCGGAGCGAGAGAAACGAGGCCCCGTAACGCACATGAGAGCAATCCCGGCCAATTTCTACCGTTTGATGGGGTCTATGTGTGCTGGAAAAGCGTGTGGAAGTTTCGTGACGTTCGGACGATATTTGGCGACACTATAATGAGCGTTTTGCCAGCTCCAGGGAATTCGGAGCGAGAGAAACGAGGCCCCGTAACGCACATGAGAGCAATCCCGGCCAATTTCTACCGTTTGATGGGGTCTATGTGTAAAAATTTTTACTTTTTTTGGTGCACGAGCAAATCTGCTGGAAAAGCCTGTGGACGGTTCGTGACGTTCGTACGATATTTGGCGACACTAAAAATTGCGATTTCCCAGCTTCAGGGAATTCGGAGCGAGAGAAACGAGGCCCCGTAACGCACATGAGAGCAATCCCGGCCAATTTCTACCGTTTGATGGGGTCTATGTGTAAAAATTTTGACTTTTTTTGGTGCACGAGCAAATCTGCTGGGAAAGCGTGTGGAAGTTTCGTGACGTTCGGACGATATTTGGCGACACTAAAATGAGCGTTTTGCCAGCTCCAGGGAATTCGGAGCGAGAGAAACGAGGCCCCGTAACGCACATGAGAGCAATCCCGGCCAATTTCTACCGTTTGATGGGGTCTATGTGTAAAAATTTTGACTTTTTTTGGTGCACGAGCAAATCTGCTGGAAAGCGTGTGGAAGTTTCGTGACGTTCGGACGATATTTGGCGACACTATAATGAGCGTTTTGCCAGCTCCAGGGAATTCGGAGCGAGAGAAACGAGGCCCCGTAACGCACATGAGAGCAATCCCGGCCAATTTCTACCGTTTGATGGGGTCTATGTGTAAAAATTTTGACTTTTTTTGGTGCACGAGCAAATCTGCTGGGAAAGCGTGTGGAAGTTTCGTGACGTTCGGACGATATTTGGCGACACTAAAATGAGCGTTTTGCCAGCTCCAGGGAATTCGGAGCGAGAGAAACGAGGCCCCGTAACGCACATGAGAGCAATCCCGGCCAATTTCTACCGTTTGATGGGGTCTATGTGTAAAAATTTTTACTTTTTTTGGTGCACGAGCAAATCTGCTGGAAAAGCCTGTGGACGGTTCGTGACGTTCGTACGATATTTGGCGACACTATAATGAGCGTTTTGCCAGCTCCAGGGAATTCGGAGCGAGAGAAACGAGGCCCCGTAACGCACATGAGAGCAATCCCGGCCAATTTCTACCGTTTGATGGGGTCTATGTGTGCTGGAAAAGCGTGTGGAAGTTTCGTGACGTTCGGACGATATTTGGCGACACTAAAATGAGCGTTTTGCCAGCTCCAGGGAATTCGGAGCGAGAGAAACGAGGCCCCGTAACGCACATGAGAGCAATCCCGGCCAATTTCTACCGTTTGATGGGGTCTATGTGTAAAAATTTTGACTTTTTTGGTGCACGAGCAAATCTGCTGGGAAAGCGTGTGGAAGTTTCGTGACGTTCGGACGATATTTGGCGACACTAAAATGAGCGTTTTGCCAGCTCCAGGGAATTCGGAGCGAGAGAAACGAGGCCCCGTAACGCACATGAGAGCAATCCCGGCCAATTTCTACCGTTTGATGGGGTCTATGTGTAAAAATTTTGACTTTTTTTGGTGCACGAGCAAATCTGCTGGAAAAGCGTGTGGAAGTTTCGTGACGTTCGGACGATATTTGGCGACACTAAAATGAGCGTTTGCCAGCTCCAGGGAATTCGGAGCGAGAGAAACGAGGCCCCGTAACGCACATGAGAGCAATCCCGGCCAATTTCTACCGTTTGATGGGGTCTATGTGTAAAAATTTTGACTTTTTTGGTGCACGAGCAAATCTGCTGGAAAGCGTGTGGAAGTTTCGTGACGTTCGGACGATATTTGGCGACACTAAAATGAGCGTTTTGCCAGCTCCAGGGAATTCGGAGCGAGAGAAACGAGGCCCCGTAACGCACATGAGAGCAATCCCGGCCAATTTCTACCGTTTGATGGGGTCTATGTGTAAAAATTTTGACTTTTTTTGGTGCACGAGCAAATCTGCTGGGAAAGCGTGTGGAAGTTTCGTGACGTTCGGACGATATTTGGCGACACTAAAATGAGCGTTTTGCCAGCTCCAGGGAATTCGGAGCGAGAGAAACGAGGCCCCGTAACGCACATGAGAGCAATCCCGGCCAATTTCTACCGTTTGATGGGGTCTATGTGTAAAAATTTTGACTTTTTTTGGTGCACGAGCAAATCTGCTGGGAAAGCGTGTGGAAGTTTCGTGACGTTCGGACGATATTTGGCGACACTATAATGAGCGTTTTGCCAGCTCCAGGGAATTCGGAGCGAGAGAAACGAGGCCCCGTAACGCACATGAGAGCAATCCCGGCCAATTTCTACCGTTTGATGGGGTCTATGTGTAAAAATTTTGACTTTTTTTGGTGCACGAGCAAATCTGCTGGGAAAGCGTGTGGAAGTTTCGTGACGTTCGGACGATATTTGGCGACACTAAAATGAGCGTTTTGCCAGCTCCAGGGAATTCGGAGCGAGAGAAACGAGGCCCCGTAACGCACATGAGAGCAATCCCGGCCAATTTCTACCGTTTGATGGGGTCTATGTGTAAAAATTTTGACTTTTTTTGGTGCACGAGCAAATCTGCTGGAAAAGCGTGTGGAAGGTTCGTGACGTTCGTACGATATTTGGCGACACTATAATGAGCGTTTTGCCAGCTCCAGGGAATTCGGAGCGAGAGAAACGAGGCCCCGTAACGCACATGAGAGCAATCCCGGCCAATTTCTACCGTTTGATGGGGTCTATGTGTAAAAATTTTGACTTTTTTGGTGCACGAGCAAATCTGCTGGAAAGCGTGTGGAAGTTTCGTGACGTTCGGACGATATTTGGCGACACTAAAATGAGCGTTTGCCAGCTCCAGGGAATTCGGAGCGAGAGAAACGAGGCCCCGTAACGCACATGAGAGCAATCCCGGCCAATTTCTACCGTTTGATGGGGTCTATGTGTAAAAATTTTGACTTTTTTGGTGCACGAGCAAATCTGCTGGGAAAGCGTGTGGAAGTTTCGTGACGTTCGGACGATATTTGGCGACACTATAATGAGCGTTTGCCAGCTCCAGGGAATTCGGAGCGAGAGAAACGAGGCCCCGTAACGCACATGAGAGCAATCCCGGCCAATTTCTACCGTTTGATGGGGTCTATGTGTAAAAATTTTGACTTTTTTGGTGCACGAGCAAATCTGCTGGGAAAGCGTGTGGAAGTTTCGTGACGTTCGGACGATATTTGGCGACACTAAAATGAGCGTTTTGCCAGCTCCAGGGAATTCGGAGCGAGAGAAACGAGGCCCCGTAACGCACATGAGAGCAATCCCGGCCAATTTCTACCGTTTGATGGGGTCTATGTGTAAAAATTTTGACTTTTTTGGTGCACGAGCAAATCTGCTGGGAAAGCGTGTGGAAGGTTGTGACGTTCGGACGATATTTGGCGACACTAAAATGAGCGTTTTGCCAGCTCCAGGGAATTCGGAGCGAGAGAAACGAGGCCCCGTAACGCACATGAGAGCAATCCCGGCCAATTTCTACCGTTTGATGGGGTCTATGTGTAAAAAATTTGACTTTTTTTGGTGCACGTGCAAATCTGCTGGAAAAGCCTGTGGACGGTTCGTGATGTTCGTACGATATTTGGCGACACAAAAAATTGCGATTTCCCAGCTTCAGGGAATTCGGAGCGAGAGAAACGAGGCCCCGTAACGCACGTGAGAGCAATCCCGGCCAATTTCTACCGTTTTATGGGGTCTATGTGTGCTGGAAAAGCGTGTGGAAGTTTCGTGACGTTCGGACGATATTTGGCGACACTATAATGAGCGTTTTGCCAGCTCCAGGGAATTCGGAGCGAGAGAAACGAGGCCCCGTAACGCACATGAGAGCAATCCCGGCCAATTTCTACCGTTTGATGGGGTCTATGTGTAAAAATTTTGACTTTTTTTGGTGCACGTGCAAATCTGCTGGAAAAGCCTGTGGACGGTTCGTGACGTTCGTACGATATTTGGCGACACAAAAATGAGCGATTTCCCAGCTTCAGGGAATTCGGAGCGAGAGAAACGAGGCCCCGTAACGCACATGAGAGCAATCCCGGCCAATTTCTACCGTTTGATGGGGTCTATGTGTAAAAATTTTGACTTTTTTTGGTGCACGAGCAAATCTGCTGGGAAAAGCGTGTGGAAGTTTCGTGACGTTCGGACGATATTTGGCGACACTAAAATGAGCGTTTGCCAGCTCCAGGGAATTCGGAGCGAGAGAAACGAGGCCCCGTAACGCACATGAGAGCAATCCCGGCCAATTTCTACCGTTTGATGGGGTCTATGTGTAAAAATTTTGACTTTTTTGGTGCACGAGCAAATCTGCTGGGAAAGCGTGTGGAAGTTTCGTGACGTTCGGACGATATTTGGCGACACTATAATGAGCGTTTTGCCAGCTCCAGGGAATTCGGAGCGAGAGAAACGAGGCCCCGTAACGCACATGAGAGCAATCCCGGCCAATTTCTACCGTTTGATGGGGTCTATGTGTAAAAATTTTGACTTTTTTTGGTGCACGAGCAAATCTGCTGGAAAGCGTGTGGAAGTTTCGTGACGTTCGGACGATATTTGGCGACACTAAAATGAGCGTTTTGCCAGCTCCAGGGAATTCGGAGCGAGAGAAACGAGGCCCCGTAACGCACATGAGAGCAATCCCGGCCAATTTCTACCGTTTGATGGGGTCTATGTGTAAAAATTTTGACTTTTTTTGGTGCACGAGCAAATCTGCTGGGAAAGCGTGTGGAAGTTTCGTGACGTTCGGACGATATTTGGCGACACTAAAATGAGCGTTTTGCCAGCTCCAGGGAATTCGGAGCGAGAGAAACGAGGCCCCGTAACGCACATGAGAGCAATCCCGGCCAATTTCTACCGTTTGATGGGGTCTATGTGTAAAAATTTTGACTTTTTTTGGAAGTTTCGTGACGTTCGGACGATATTTGGCGACACTATAATGAGCGTTTTGCCAGCTCCAGGGAATTCGGAGCGAGAGAAACGAGGCCCCGTAACGCACATGAGAGCAATCCCGGCCAATTTCTACCGTTTGATGGGGTCTATGTGTAAAAATTTTGACTTTTTTTGGTGCACGTAGCAAATCTGCTGGAAAAGCCTGTGGACGGTTCGTGACGTTCGTACGATATTTGGCGACACTAAAAATGAGCGATTTCCCAGCTCCAGGGAATTCGGAGCGAGAGAAACGAGGCCCCGTAACGCACATGAGAGCAATCCCGGCCAATTTCTACCGTTTGATGGGGTCTATGTGTAAAAATTTTGACTTTTTTTGGTGCACGAGCAAATCTGCTGGGAAAGCGTGTGGAAGTTTCGTGACGTTCGGACGATATTTGGCGACACTATAATGAGCGTTTTGCCAGCTCCAGGGAATTCGGAGCGAGAGAAACGAGGCCCCGTAACGCACATGAGAGCAATCCCGGCCAATTTCTACCGTTTGATGGGGTCTATGTGTAAAAATTTTGACTTTTTTTGGTGCACGAGCAAATCTGCTGGGAAAGCGTGTGGAAGTTTCGTGACGTTCGGACGATATTTGGCGACACTAAAATGAGCGTTTTGCCAGCTCCAGGGAATTCGGAGCGAGAGAAACGAGGCCCCGTAACGCACATGAGAGCAATCCCGGCCAATTTCTACCGTTTGATGGGGTCTATGTGTAAACATTTTGACTTTTTTTGGTGCACGAGCAAATCTGCTGGGAAAACGTGTGGAAGTTTCGTGACGTTCGGACGATATTTGGCGACACTAAAATGAGCGTTTTGCCAGCTCCAGGGAATTCGGAGCGAGAGAAACGAGGCCCCGTAACGCACATGAGAGCAATCCCGGCCAATTTCTACCGTTTGATGGGGTCTATGTGTAAAAATTTTGACTTTTTTGGTGCACGAGCAAATCTGCTGGAAAGCGTGTGGAAGTTTCGTGACGTTCGGACGATATTTGGCGACACTATAATGAGCGTTTGCCAGCTCCAGGGAATTCGGAGCGAGAGAAACGAGGCCCCGTAACGCACATGAGAGCAATCCCGGCCAATTTCTACCGTTTGATGGGGTCTATGTGTAAAAATTTTGACTTTTTTTGGTGCACGAGCAAATCTGCTGGGAAAGCGTGTGGAAGTTTCGTGACGTTCGGACGATATTTGGCGACACTAAAATGAGCGTTTTGCCAGCTCCAGGGAATTCGGAGCGAGAGAAACGAGGCCCCGTAACGCACATGAGAGCAATCCCGGCCAATTTCTACCGTTTGATGGGGTCTATGTGTAAAAATTTTGACTTTTTTTGGTGCACGAGCAAATCTGCTGGGAAAAGCGTGTGGAAGTTTCGTGACGTTCGGACGATATTTGGCGACACTAAAATGAGCGTTTGCCAGCTCCAGGGAATTCGGAGCGAGAGAAACGAGGCCCCGTAACGCACATGAGAGCAATCCCGGCCAATTTCTACCGTTTGATGGGGTCTATGTGTAAAAATTTTGACTTTTTTTGGTGCACGAGCAAATCTGCTGGAAAAGCGTGTGGAAGTTCGTGACGTTCGGACGATATTTGGCGACACTAAAATGAGCGTTTTGCCAGCTCCAGGGAATTCGGAGCGAGAGAAACGAGGCCCCGTAACGCACATGAGAGCAATCCCGGCCAATTTCTACCGTTTGATGGGGTCTATGTGTAAAAATTTTGACTTTTTTTGGTGCACGAGCAAATCTGCTGGGAAAGCGTGTGGAAGTTTCGTGACGTTCGGACGATATTTGGCGACACTAAAATGAGCGTTTTGCCAGCTCCAGGGAATTCGGAGCGAGAGAAACGAGGCCCCGTAACGCACATGAGAGCAATCCCGGCCAATTTCTACCGTTTGATGGGGTCTATGTGTAAAAATTTTGACTTTTTTTGGTGCACGAGCAAATCTGCTGGGAAAGCGTGTGGAAGTTTCGTGACGTTCGGACGATATTTGGCGACACTATAATGAGCGTTTTGCCAGCTCCAGGGAATTCGGAGCGAGAGAAACGAGGCCCCGTAACGCACATGAGAGCAATCCCGGCCAATTTCTACCGTTTGATGGGGTCTATGTGTAAAAATTTTGACTTTTTTGGTGCACGAGCAAATCTGCTGGGAAAGCGTGTGGAAGTTTCGTGACGTTCGGACGATATTTGGCGACACTAAAATGAGCGTTTTGCCAGCTCCAGGGAATTCGGAGCGAGAGAAACGAGGCCCCGTAACGCACATGAGAGCAATCCCGGCCAATTTCTACCGTTTGATGGGGTCTATGTGTAAAAATTTTGACTTTTTTTGGTGCACGAGCAAATCTGCTGGAAAAGCCTGTGGAAGGTTCGTGACGTTCGTACGATATTTGGCGACACTATAAATGAGCGTTTTGCCAGCTCCAGGGAATTCGGAGCGAGAGAAACGAGGCCCCGTAACGCACATGAGAGCAATCCCGGCCAATTTCTACCGTTTGATGGGGTCTATGTGTAAAAATTTTGACTTTTTTGGTGCACGAGCAAATCTGCTGGAAAAGCGTGTGGAAGTTTCGTGACGTTCGGACGATATTTGGCGACACTAAAATGAGCGTTTTGCCAGCTCCAGGGAATTCGGAGCGAGAGAAACGAGGCCCCGTAACGCACATGAGAGCAATCCCGGCCAATTTCTACCGTTTGATGGGGTCTATGTGTAAAAATTTTGACTTTTTTTGGTGCACGAGCAAATCTGCTGGAAAAGCGTGTGGAAGTTTCGTGACGTTCGGACGATATTTGGCGACACTAAAATGAGCGTGTTGCCAGCTCCAGGGAATTCGGAGCGAGAGAAACGAGGCCCCGTAACGCACATGAGAGCAATCCCGGCCAATTTCTACCGTTTGATGGGGTCTATGTGTAAAAATTTTGACTTTTTTTGGTGCACGAGCAAATCTGCTGGGAAAGCGTGTGGAAGTTTCGTGACGTTCGGACGATATTTGGCGACACTATAATGAGCGTTTGCCAGCTCCAGGGAATTCGGAGCGAGAGAAACGAGGCCCCGTAACGCACATGAGAGCAATCCCGGCCAATTTCTACCGTTTGATGGGGTCTATGTGTAAAAATTTTGACTTTTTTGGTGCACGAGCAAATCTGCTGGGAAAGCGTGTGGAAGTTTCGTGACGTTCGGACGATATTTGGCGACACTATAATGAGCGTTTTGCCAGCTCCAGGGAATTCGGAGCGAGAGAAACGAGGCCCCGTAACGCACATGAGAGCAATCCCGGCCAATTTCTACCGTTTGATGGGGTCTATGTGTAAAAATTTTGACTTTTTTTGGTGCACGTGCAAATCTGCTGGAAAAGCCTGTGGACGGTTCGTGACTGTTCGTACGATATTTGGCGACACAAAAAATTGCGATTTCCCAGCTTCAGGGAATTCGGAGCGAGAGAAACGAGGCCCCGTAACGCACATGAGAGCAAACCCGGCCAATTTCTACCGTTTGATGGGGTCTATGTGTAAAAATTTTGACTTTTTTGGTGCACGAGCAAATCTGCTGGAAAGGCGTGTGGAAGTTTCGTGACGTTCGGACGATATTTGGCGACACTATAATGAGCGTTTTGCCAGCTCCAGGGAATTCGGAGCGAGAGAAACGAGGCCCCGTAACGCACATGAGAGCAATCCCGGCCAATTTCTACCGTTTGATGGGGTCTATGTGTAAAAATTTTGACTTTTTTTGGTGCACGTGCAAATCTGCTGGAAAAGCCTGTGGACGGTTCGTGACGTTCGTACGATATTTGGCGACACAAAAAATTGCGATTTCCCAGCTTCAGGGAATTCGGAGCGAGAGAAACGAGGCCCCGTAACGCACATGAGAGCAATCCCGGCCAATTTCTACCGTTTGATGGGGTCTATGTGTAAAAATTTTGACTTTTTTTGGTGCACGAGCAAATCTGCTGGGAAAGCGTGTGGAAGTTTCGTGACGTTCGGACGATATTTGGCGACACTAAAATGAGCGTTTTGCCAGCTCCAGGGAATTCGGAGCGAGAGAAACGAGGCCCCGTAACGCACATGAGAGCAATCCCGGCCAATTTCTACCGTTTGATGGGGTCTATGTGTAAAAATTTTGACTTTTTTTGGTGCACGAGCAAATCTGCTGGGAAAGCGTGTGGAAGTTTCGTGACGTTCGGACGATATTTGGCGACACTATAATGAGCGTTTTGCCAGCTCCAGGGAATTCGGAGCGAGAGAAACGAGGCCCCGTAACGCACATGAGAGCAATCCCGGCCAATTTCTACCGTTTGATGGGGTCTATGTGTAAAAATTTTGACTTTTTTTGGTGCACGAGCAAATCTGCTGGGAAAGCGTGTGGAAGTTTCGTGACGTTCGGACGATATTTGGCGACACTATAATGAGCGTTTTGCCAGCTCCAGGGAATTCGGAGCGAGAGAAACGAGGCCCCGTAACGCACATGAGAGCAATCCCGGCCAATTTCTACCGTTTGATGGGGTCTATGTGTAAAAATTTTGACTTTTTTTGGTGCACGAGCAAATCTGCTGGGAAAGCGTGTGGAAGTTTCGTGACGTTCGGACGATATTTGGCGACACTAAAATGAGCGTTTTGCCAGCTCCAGGGAATTCGGAGCGAGAGAAACGAGGCCCCGTAACGCACATGAGAGCAATCCCGGCCAATTTCTACCGTTTGATGGGGTCTATGTGTAAAAATTTTGACTTTTTTTGGTGCACGAGCAAATCTGCTGGAAAGCGTGTGGAAGTTTCGTGACGTTCGGACGATATTTGGCGACACTATAAATGAGCGTTTTGCCAGCTCCAGGGAATTCGGAGCGAGAGAAACGAGGCCCCGTAACGCACATGAGAGCAATCCCGGCCAATTTCTACCGTTTGATGGGGTCTATGTGTAAAAATTTTGACTTTTTTTGGTGCACGAGCAAATCTGCTGGGAAAAGCGTGTGGAAGGTTCGTGACGTTCGGACGATATTTGGCGACACTAAAAATGAGCGATTTGCCAGCTCCAGGGAATTCGGAGCGAGAGAAACGAGGCCCCGTAACGCACATGAGAGCAATCCCGGCCAATTTCTACCGTTTGATGGGGTCTATGTGTAAAAATTTTGACTTTTTTTGGTGCACGAGCAAATCTGCTGGAAAGCGTGTGGAAGTTTCGTGACGTTCGGACGATATTTGGCGACACTAAAATGAGCGTTTTGCCAGCTCCAGGGAATTCGGAGCGAGAGAAACGAGGCCCCGTAACGCACATGAGAGCAATCCCGGCCAATTTCTACCGTTTGATGGGGTCTATGTGTAAAAATTTTGACTTTTTTGGTGCACGAGCAAATCTGCTGGGAAAAGCGTGTGGAAGTTTCGTGACGTTCGGACGATATTTGGCGACACTATAATGAGCGTTTTGCCAGCTCCAGGGAATTCGGAGCGAGAGAAACGAGGCCCCGTAACGCACATGAGAGCAATCCCGGCCAATTTCTACCGTTTGATGGGGTCTATGTGTAAAAATTTTGACTTTTTTTGGTGCACGTGCAAATCTGCTGGAAAAGCCTGTGGACGGTTCGTGACGTTCGTACGATATTTGGCGACACAAAAAATTGCGATTTCCCAGCTTCAGGGAATTCGGAGCGAGAGAAACGAGGCCCCGTAACGCACATGAGAGCAATCCCGGCCAATTTCTACCGTTTGATGGGGTCTATGTGTAAAAATTTTGACTTTTTTTGGTGCACGAGCAAATCTGCTGGGAAAGCGTGTGGAAGTTTCGTGACGTTCGGACGATATTTGGCGACACTATAATGAGCGTTTTGCCAGCTCCAGGGAATTCGGAGCGAGAGAAACGAGGCCCCGTAACGCACATGAGAGCAATCCCGGCCAATTTCTACCGTTTGATGGGGTCTATGTGTAAAAATTTTGACTTTTTTTGGTGCACGTGCAAATCTGCTGGAAAAGCCTGTGGACGGTTCGTGATGTTCGTACGATATTTGGCGACACAAAAAATTGCGATTTCCCAGCTTCAGGGAATTCGGAGCGAGAGAAACGAGGCCCCGTAACGCACGTGAGAGCAAACCCGGCCAATTTCTACCGTTTTATGGGGTCTATGTGTGCTGGAAAAGCGTGTGGAAGTTTCGTGACGTTCGGACGATATTTGGCGACACTATAATGAGCGTTTTGCCAGCTCCAGGGAATTCGGAGCGAGAGAAACGAGGCCCCGTAACGCACATGAGAGCAATCCCGGCCAATTTCTACCGTTTGATGGGGTCTATGTGTAAAATTTTTGACTTTTTTTGGTGCACGTGCAAATCTGCTGGAAAAGCCTGTGGACGGTTCGTGACGTTCGTACGATATTTGGCGACACAAAAAATTGCGATTTCCCAGCTTCAGGGAATTCGGAGCGAGAGAAACGAGGCCCCGTAACGCACATGAGAGCAATCCCGGCCAATTTCTACCGTTTGATGGGGTCTATGTGTAAAAATTTTGACTTTTTTTGGTGCACGAGCAAATCTGCTGGGAAAGCGTGTGGAAGTTTCGTGACGTTCGGACGATATTTGGCGACACTAAAATGAGCGTTTTGCCAGCTCCAGGGAATTCGGAGCGAGAGAAACGAGGCCCCGTAACGCACATGAGAGCAATCCCGGCCAATTTCTACCGTTTGATGGGGTCTATGTGTAAAAATTTTGACTTTTTTTGGTGCACGAGCAAATCTGCTGGGAAAGCGTGTGGAAGTTTCGTGACGTTCGGACGATATTTGGCGACACTATAATGAGCGTTTTGCCAGCTCCAGGGAATTCGGAGCGAGAGAAACGAGGCCCCGTAACGCACATGAGAGCAATCCCGGCCAATTTCTACCGTTTGATGGGGTCTATGTGTAAAAATTTTGACTTTTTTTGGTGCACGAGCAAATCTGCTGGGAAAGCGTGTGGAAGTTTCGTGACGTTCGGACGATATTTGGCGACACTAAAATGAGCGTTTTGCCAGCTCCAGGGAATTCGGAGCGAGAGAAACGAGGCCCCGTAACGCACATGAGAGCAATCCCGGCCAATTTCTACCGTTTGATGGGGTCTATGTGTAAAAATTTTGACTTTTTTTGGTGCACGAGCAAATCTGCTGGAAAAGCCTGTGGACGGTTCGTGACGTTCGTACGATATTTGGCGACACTAAAATGAGCGTTTTGCCAGCTCCAGGGAATTCGGAGCGAGAGAAACGAGGCCCCGTAACGCACATGAGAGCAATCCCGGCCAATTTCTACCGTTTGATGGGGTCTATGTGTAAAAATTTTGACTTTTTTGGTGCACGAGCAAATCTGCTGGAAAGCGTGTGGAAGTTTCGTGACGTTCGGACGATATTTGGCGACACTATAATGAGCGTTTTGCCAGCTCCAGGGAATTCGGAGCGAGAGAAACGAGGCCCCGTAACGCACATGAGAGCAATCCCGGCCAATTTCTACCGTTTGATGGGGTCTATGTGTGCTGGAAAAGCGTGTGGAAGTTTCGTGACATTCGGACGATATTTGGCGACACTATAATGAGCGTTTTGCCAGCTCCAGGGAATTCGGAGCGAGAGAAACGAGGCCCCGTAACGCACATGAGAGCAATCCCGGCCAATTTCTACCGTTTGATGGGGTCTATGTGTGCTGGAAAAGCGTGTGGAAGTTTCGTGACGTTCGGACGATATTTGGCGACACTATAATGAGCGTTTTGCCAGCTCCAGGGAATTCGGAGCGAGAGAAACGAGGCCCCGTAACGCACATGAGAGCAATCCCGGCCAATTTCTACCGTTTGATGGGGTCTATGTGTAAAAATTTTGACTTTTTTTGGTGCACGTGCAAATCTGCTGGAAAAGCCTGTGGACGGTTCGTGATGTTCGTACGATATTTGGCGACACAAAAAATTGCGATTTCCCAGCTTCAGGGAATTCGGAGCGAGAGAAACGAGGCCCCGTAACGCACGTGAGAGCAAACCCGGCCAATTTCTACCGTTTTATGGGGTCTATGTGTGCTGGAAAAGCGTGTGGAAGTTTCGTGACGTTCGGACGATATTTGGCGACACTATAATGAGCGTTTTGCCAGCTCCAGGGAATTCGGAGCGAGAGAAACGAGGCCCCGTAACGCACATGAGAGCAATCCCGGCCAATTTCTACCGTTTGATGGGGTCTATGTGTAAAATTTTTGACTTTTTTTGGTGCACGTGCAAATCTGCTGGAAAAGCCTGTGGACGGTTTGTGACGTTCGTACGATATTTGGCGACACAAAAAATTGCGATTTCCCAGCTTCAGGGAATTCGGAGCGAGAGAAACGAGGCCCCGTAACGCACATGAGAGCAATCCCGGCCAATTTCTACCGTTTGATGGGGTCTATGTGTAAAAATTTTGACTTTTTTTGGTGCACGAGCAAATCTGCTGGGAAAGCGTGTGGAAGTTTCGTGACGTTCGGACGATATTTGGCGACACTAAAATGAGCGTTTTGCCAGCTCCAGGGAATTCGGAGCGAGAGAAACGAGGCCCCGTAACGCACATGAGAGCAATCCCGGCCAATTTCTACCGTTTGATGGGGTCTATGTGTAAAAATTTTGACTTTTTTTGGTGCACGAGCAAATCTGCTGGGAAAGCGTGTGGAAGTTTCGTGACGTTCGGACGATATTTGGCGACACTATAATGAGCGTTTTGCCAGCTCCAGGGAATTCGGAGCGAGAGAAACGAGGCCCCGTAACGCACATGAGAGCAATCCCGGCCAATTTCTACCGTTTGATGGGGTCTATGTGTAAAAATTTTGACTTTTTTTGGTGCACGAGCAAATCTGCTGGGAAAGCGTGTGGAAGTTTCGTGACGTTCGGACGATATTTGGCGACACTAAAATGAGCGTTTTGCCAGCTCCAGGGAATTCGGAGCGAGAGAAACGAGGCCCCGTAACGCACATGAGAGCAATCCCGGCCAATTTCTACCGTTTGATGGGGTCTATGTGTAAAAATTTTGACTTTTTTTGGTGCACGAGCAAATCTGCTGGAAAAGCCTGTGGACGGTTCGTGACGTTCGTACGATATTTGGCGACACTATAATGAGCGTTTTGCCAGCTCCAGGGAATTCGGAGCGAGAGAAACGAGGCCCCGTAACGCACATGAGAGCAATCCCGGCCAATTTCTACCGTTTGATGGGGTCTATGTGTGCTGGAAAAGCGTGTGGAAGTTTCGTGACGTTCGGACGATATTTGGCGACACTATAATGAGCGTTTTGCCAGCTCCAGGGAATTCGGAGCGAGAGAAACGAGGCCCCGTAACGCACATGAGAGCAATCCCGGCCAATTTCTACCGTTTGATGGGGTCTATGTGTGCTGGAAAAGCGTGTGGAAGTTTCGTGACATTCGGACGATATTTGGCGACACTATAATGAGCGTTTTGCCAGCTCCAGGGAATTCGGAGCGAGAGAAACGAGGCCCCGTAACGCACATGAGAGCAATCCCGGCCAATTTCTACCGTTTGATGGGGTCTATGTGTAAAAATTTTGACTTTTTTTGGTGCACGAGCAAATCTGCTGGGAAAGCGTGTGGAAGGTTTCGTGACGTTCGGACGATATTTGGCGACACTAAAATGAGCGTTTTGCCAGCTCCAGGGAATTCGGAGCGAGAGAAACGAGGCCCCGTAACGCACATGAGAGCAATCCCGGCCAATTTCTACCGTTTGATGGGGTCTATGTGTAAAAATTTTGACTTTTTTTGGTGCACGAGCAAATCTGCTGGAAAAGCCTGTGGACGGTTCGTGACGTTCGTACGATATTTGGCGACACTATAATGAGCGTTTTGCCAGCTCCAGGGAATTCGGAGCGAGAGAAACGAGGCCCCGTAACGCACATGAGAGCAATCCCGGCCAATTTCTACCGTTTGATGGGGTCTTAAATTTTTGTGCCAATCTGCTGGAAAGCGTGTGGAAGTTTCGTGACGTTCGGACGATATTTGGCGACACTAAAATGAGCGTTTTGCCAGCTCCAGGGAATTCGGAGCGAGAGAAACGAGGCCCCGTAACGCACATGAGAGCAATCCCGGCCAATTTCTACCGTTTGATGGGGTCTATGTGTAAAAATTTTGACTTTTTTTGGTGCACGAGCAAATCTGCTGGGAAAGCGTGTGGAAGTTTCGTGACGTTCGGACGATATTTGGCGACACTATAATGAGCGTTTTGCCAGCTCCAGGGAATTCGGAGCGAGAGAAACGAGGCCCCGTAACGCACATGAGAGCAATCCCGGCCAATTTCTACCGTTGATGGGGTCTATGTGTAAAAATTTTGACTTTTTTGGTGCACGAGCAAATCTGCTGGAAAGCGTGTGGAAGTTTCGTGACGTTCGGACGATATTTGGCGACACTAAAATGAGCGTTTTGCCAGCTCCAGGGAATTCGGAGCGAGAGAAACGAGGCCCCGTAACGCACATGAGAGCAATCCCGGCCAATTTCTACCGTTTGATGGGGTCTATGTGTAAAAATTTTGACTTTTTTTGGTGCACGAGCAAATCTGCTGGAAAAGCCTGTGGACGGTTCGTGACGTTCGTACGATATTTGGCGACACTATAATGAGCGTTTTGCCAGCTCCAGGGAATTCGGAGCGAGAGAAACGAGGCCCCGTAACGCACATGAGAGCAATCCCGGCCAATTTCTACCGTTTGATGGGGTCTATGTGTGCTGGAAAAGCGTGTGGAAGTTTCGTGACGTTCGGACGATATTTGGCGACACTATAATGAGCGTTTTGCCAGCTCCAGGGAATTCGGAGCGAGAGAAACGAGGCCCCGTAACGCACATGAGAGCAATCCCGGCCAATTTCTACCGTTTGATGGGGTCTATGTGTGCTGGAAAAGCGTGTGGAAGTTTCGTGACGTCGGACGATATTTGGCGACACTATAATGAGCGTTTTGCCAGCTCCAGGGAATTCGGAGCGAGAGAAACGAGGCCCCGTAACGCACATGAGAGCAATCCCGGCCAATTTCTACCGGTTTGATGGGGTCTATGTGTAAAAATTTTTGACTTTTTTTGGTGCACGTGCAAATCTGCTGGAAAAGCCTGTGGACGGTTCGTGACGTTCGTACGATATTTGGCGACACAAAAATTGCGATTTCCCAGCTTCAGGGAATTCGGAGCGAGAGAAACGAGGCCCCGTAACGCACATGAGAGCAATCCCGGCCAATTTCTACCGTTTGATGGGGTCTATGTGTAAAAATTTTGACTTTTTTGGTGCACGAGCAAATCTGCTGGGAAAGCGTGTGGAAGTTTCGTGACGTTCGGACGATATTTGGCGACACTAATAATGAGCGTTTTGCCAGCTCCAGGGAATTCGGAGCGAGAGAAACGAGGCCCCGTAACGCACATGAGAGCAATCCCGGCCAATTTCTACCGTTTGATGGGTC
This sequence comes from Lethenteron reissneri, assembly GCF_015708825.2. NCBI lineage: Eukaryota > Metazoa > Chordata > Hyperoartia > Petromyzontiformes > Petromyzontidae > Lethenteron > Lethenteron reissneri. Next base: position 1,736 of record NW_026891327.1, on the reverse strand, counting down.
TATGTGTAAAAATTTTGACTTTTTTGGTGCACGAGCAAATCTGCTGGGAAAAGCGTGTGGAAGTTTCGTGACGTTCGGACGATATTTGGCGACACTATAATGAGCGTTTTGCCAGCTCCAGGGAATTCGGAGCGAGAGAAACGAGGCCCCGTAACGCACATGAGAGCAATCCCGGCCAATTTCTACCGTTTGATGGGTCTATGTGTGCTGGAAAAGCGTGTGGAAGTTTCGTGACATTCGGACGATATTTGGCGACACTATAATGAGCGTTTTGGCCAGCTCCAGGGAATTCGGAGCGAGAGAAACGAGGCCCCGTAACGCACATGAGAGCAATCCCGGCCAATTTCTACCGTTTGATGGGTCTATGTGTGCTGGAAAAGCGTGTGGATTTCGTGACGTTCGGACGATATTTGGCGACACTATAATGCGTTTTGCCAGCTCCAGGGAATTCGGAGCGAGAGAAACGAGGCCCGTAACGCACATGAGAGCAATCCCGGCCAATTTCTACCCGTTTGATGGGGTCTATGTGTAAAATTTACTTTTTTTGGTGCACGTGCAAATCTGCTGGAAAGCCTGTGGACGGTTCGTGACGTTCGTACGATTTGGCGACACAAAAAATTGCGATTTCCAGCTTCAGTGAATTCGGAGCGAGAGAAACGAGGGCCCCGTAACGCACCTGAGAGCAATCCCGGCCAATTTCTACCGTTGATGGGGTCTATGTGTAAAAATTTTTACTTTTTTGGTGCACAGAAGCAAATCTTGCTGGGCAAAGCGTGTGGAAGTTCGTGCGTGACGTCGGACGATATTTTGGGCGACACTAAAATGAGCGTTTTGGCCAGCTCCAGGGAATTCGGAGGCGAGAGAAACGAGGCCCCGTAACGCACGATGAGAGCAATCCCGGCCATTTCTACAACGTTTGAGGGGTCTATGTGTAAAAATTTTGACTTTTTTTGGTGCACGAGCAAATCTGCCTGGGAAAGCGTGTGGAAGTTTTCGTGACGTTCGGACGATATTTGGCGACACTATAATGAGCGTTTGCCAGCTCCAGGGAATTCGGAGGCTGAGAGAAACGGAGGGCCCCGTAACGCACATGAGAGGCAATCCCAGCCCAATTTCTACCGTTTGATGGGGTCTATGTGTAAAAATTTTGACTTTTTTTGGTGGCACGAGCAAATCTGCTGGGAAAGCGTGTGGAAGTTTCGTGACGTTCGGGACGATATTTGGCGACACTAAATTGAGCGTTTTGCCATCTCCAGGGAATTCGGAGCGAGAAAATGAGGCCCCGTTACGCACATGAGAGCAATCCCGGCCAATTTCTACCTTTTGATGGGTCTATGTTTATAAATTTTGACTTTTTTTGGTGCACGAGCAAATCTGCTGGAAGCGTGTGGAAGTTTCGTGACGTTCGGACGATATTTGGCGACACTATAATGAGCGTTTTGCCAGCTCCAGGAATTCCGGAGCGAGAGAACGAGGCCCCGTAACGCACATGAGAGCAATCCGGCCAATTCTACCGTTTGATGGGGTCTATGTAAAAATTTTGACTTTTTTTGGTGCACGTGCAAATCTGCTGGAAAAGCCTGTGGACGGTTCGTGATGTTCGTACGATATTTGGCGACACAAAAAATTGCGATTTCCCAGCTTCAGGGAATTCGGAGCGAGAAACGAGGCCCCGTAACGCACGTGAGAGCACCCGGCCAATTTCTACCCGTTTTATGGGTCTATGTGTGCTGGAA